>NC_138774.1:6574231-6619231 GCF_965119305.1 Pelophylax lessonae | reverse complement strand
TAAGGGGGGGGGCTCTGTGGGGGTTTCTGATGTAAGGGGGGCTCTGTGAGTGGTCTCTGATGTAAGGGGGCTCTATGGAATAGATGTGAACCCTTGGGTGATGCCTGAACAAAGATGGTGCTGTCCTTCAGGAGGAAAAAAAAAGAAGCAGGAAATGGATTGTAACCATGACTGACAGCTTACTCATGATGGGAATTTTTAGGAATAACCAAGTTGAATATCTTACAAATTGGTGAATTCACATCCCCCAGACTAAATACGGGTTAAAATAAATGTTACTCGTTAGGAGTGCGGCCTTTTTAAAGGGGCTTATTTTTTTTTTTTTTTCATCTATAAAAATGATTTTGTTCTTCATTAACGTCAAAATCAGTAAAACGGGAAAAGCCAGATTACCGTTTCGCCTCTTTGGGGAAAAATTGACAGTTTTAAATTACAAAAACAAATCATAAAATAAAACATTCAATTTCAGCGTTCCAATTAATTCCTCTTTCCAATTTATGATTTTATTATTCAAGCAAAAAAAAAAAAAGTAAAAAAACAGAAGAGCAGATATTATCCGAAGACACATTCCAGTGACAATGGGCTCTCGTTTTACGACTGTTTTAATACAAAACTAATTTTAAAAATAATAGATCTAAAATACTAAAAAGAGAAAAAAAAGACGACTGGTTTTCTAAATTACATTTTTATGGCGCTCTTCCCAATCGTAATTTTTCTTCTTAAAGTGAAAGCAAGCAATAAAAAAAGAAAAGTTTATACCGAAATATGATACAAAAAATATGCTAACATGGAACATAAAGTTTTTTTTTTTTTTTATTTTAGATTAAAATGAAATTTCTAAATTATACGGGATGGTGCAAAATAATATCTATTTTTTTCAAGAGCAAGTAATAAAGCTTTTTTTTTTTTTTTTTTAACTGTGAATGAGTACAGATTCCTGCCAAAAGTCTACAACCTCCGAGGACAACAAAACAACAATTATAGGGATGCGAATTCTATACAGAAATTACCGCAGCTGTGCTAAAAATCGCAAAATCTACTCTAAGCGGGTAAAAAAAAAAAAACCTGATGCGATCTGTGTACAGCACTGCGGTATATGTCAGAGCTATATAAATGTGTAATAATTATTGTGTGTGACTGTGGGGGGACATTATACCAGAGGAGCATACACTCTAATGTCCCCTCCCCCACAGTCACATCAGTCTCTGTACCAGAGGAGCTTACACTCTAATGTCCCCTCCCCCACAGTCACATCAGTCTCTGTACCAGAGGAGCTTACACTCTAGAGACTGATGTGATTGGCTCAGTGATCTCTGTACAGCACTGCGGTATATGTCAGAGCTATATAAATGTATAATAATAATAGTGTGTGACTGTGTGTGTGTGTGGGGGGGGGCATTAGAGTGTAAGCTCCTCTGGTACAGAGACTGATGTGATTGGCTCAGTGATCTCTGTACAGCGCTGCAGTATATGTCAGAGCTGTATACATGTATAATAATAATAGTGTGTGACTGTGGGGGGGGGAGGGGGGGCATTATACCAGAGGAGCTTACACTCTAATGTCCTCCCCCACAGTCACATCAGTCTCTGTACCAGAGGAGCTTACACTCTAATGTCCCCTCCCCCACAGTCACATCAGTCTCTGTACCAGAGGAACTTACACTCTAATGTCCCCCCGCAGTCACACACTATTATTATTATACATTTATATAGCTCTTACATATACCGCAGTGCTGTACAGAGATCACTGAGCCAAACACATCAGTCTCTGTACCAGAGGAGCTTACACTCTAGAGACTGATGTGAGTGGCTCAGTGATCTCTGTACAGCGCTGCGGTATATGTCAGAGCTATATAAATGTATAATAATAGCGTGTGACTGCGGGGGGACATTAGAGTGTAAGTTCCTCTGGTACAGAGACTGATGTGACTGTGGGGGAGGGGACATTAGAGTGTAAGCTCCTCTGGTACAGAGACTGATGTGACTGTGGGGGAGGGGACATTAGAGTGTAAGCTCCTCTGGAACAGAGACTGATGTGACTGTGGGGGAGGGGACATTAGAGTGTAAGCTCCTCTGGTACAGAGACTGATGTGACTGTGGGGGAGGGGACATTAGAGTGTAAGCTCCTCTGGTACAGAGACTGATGTGACTGTGGGGGAGGGGACATTAGAGTGTAAGCTCCTCTGGTACAGAGACTGATGTGACTGTGGGGGAGGGGACATTAGAGTGTAAGCTCCTCTGGTGCAGAGACTGATGCGATTGGCTCAGTGATCTCTGTACAGCCCTGCGGTATATGTCAGCGCTATATAAATGTATTATAATAATAATAATAATTAGCGTGTAACTGTGGGGGACAGACATTAGAGTGTAAGCTCATTTGGTACAGAGACTGGCTCAGTGTTCTCTGTACAGCATTGCAGTATATGTCAGAGCTATATAAATGTATAATAAGAGTGTGACGCTATGGGGAAGGGGGACATTAGAGTGCTAGCTCCTCTGGTTCATATATGCGGCACGGTCGGGCGGTACGCATGCGGTTCGGCATATCATAGACGTGAGCTCATCTGTTATTGTATCAATTTCAGAGTTGGGTTACACGCTCGGCATGATAAAACGGTTCCCTCCTGATCCGGATTTGCTGACTCGGCTTGGATGACTCGGCGGATCTGACTCTACCGGTGTAACAAAGATCCGAGCCACATGTGAGCGCGCCGCGTCTGTGCCGAATGTGGAATGCAAATCAATCCCGGGATAATTGGGGCAAAGAGACATCCGAGACGCGGAGCGGAAATGTTTTTCTAAGTACATAACGGCAAAGCTAGAGCTGCGAACTCCACATTCCTCAACAGAACCTTCCGAATCAATTATCTGGCACGGATTAGAGAAGAGCGGCACGCAGAGTGAATGGAAGGACAGGTTCACTTCCCTAGAAAAAGGAGACACCAACAACTTAAAGTGAACCTGTCAGCCATTCTACACTTTAAAAGTGAACGTCCCTCCTGGGAGCGGGAAGAACATATTTGTTACTTTACCTAGCTGAAAATTTCCTCTCCTGTACATCTATTTCTGGCTTCAGTTTGTCAGGGCTTGACTTTCTCTGACTTGAATGTCCAAGCCCCTCCTCCTTGGAGCTAAGTCCTGGCAAGGCTGTCTGTAAACACATGTTTATTGCCCACCAAACCCTCCCAGCGTGTCAGGGCCTGGACCTGAACCTGGGGACTTCTGCTGTGTCTAGCAGTATAATTTCTTGCTGAGCAACCTGAGATGCTGGACAGCTCCTGCCTGAGTGCTTAGACAACCTTAGGTCTTGTTTCTCATGAACCTTGAACTCTTTGCTCCCCCAATGAACTCCCTGATTTAAGCCATGTTTTTGCACTTCCGGTTTGCCAGATTATTGTGCTCTCTTCAGCCAATATCCCACTTTTCTCACTTCTGCTGACATCCATATCTTTGCTACCACTCATTACCGACCTTTGGCTTGTTGCTCGACTACACTTCTGCTTGATTCCAACCTGCAACCACTTGTTACCAGGCTTTGGCTTGTTTACTGACTACATTCCTGCTTGATCCCAACCTGCTTTATCTGCTTTTGGACCCAGGCTTGCTCACCTCCTGGTGGGGCGATCCTGAGGACCGCGACCTGGTACTAACACAAAGCAAAACCCATCCCCACCATCAGAAGCCTGGTTAACACCGATTTGTACTTAGACCGCACACCGTGCATGAGCCCATGTCATCCACCAGGGTGACCTGCTTGTTCACTTATCCAGCTGGTTGGTGGGAGACTCTCTACTGATATAGCTACTGGTCTCCAAGTCTGACCACTGACCGTGACACACAGTTCTTAGTGCCTTCAAGATTTCACAGTCTTTATCAATCCTTCTAGGTCTACTATTGCAGCTCATCGTGATTCTAACAACATCTACTGCTCAAACCCCGAGAAAGGGAGAGGCCTCGAAAAACATTGGTGGTATTTGATGTTCTTAACCAAAAATAGTTCTAAATGATATGAATTTTTGTACTATGCACTTCTCAATACTCATCCCAGAGTTTATTGGCCACCAAGGCATTTTCATTAAACAGGAGGATGTTGGATGGGCCTTAAACTGGCTGTATATTTACCATTATAGAAACACTTGATCATAGATGCAATCATTTTGTAGGGACCCTGTCTGAGGCTGGAGGGTCTCTAGTATAGGTTTAGTGTTTGCAGCTACGCTGTAGCCAACCTGAGGTTTGTTCATATTATCTGGGATCGTTTGGTTTCTTCCAAGTCCTACAAAATTGTTTGCCTCTGCCTGCTTCTGGGGATTGTTCTTTAGTAGATAGAGTGAGAAGTTACAAAAAGTATTGGGTAATGAATATTTATTCTGCCCTGTCCAACCACTGAGGGGTCTATATTTGGAGAGCTTCCAGAAGGCTCCTGGCTTCTCAGGCTCCATCTGGTGAGGAAGTGCATTTACCTAGGTCCAGACTTGCCTGGGTAGAGCAAGAGTGTGGAGCGGTCCTCAACTCCTAAGTCTCTGCTTTGGGAGGAAGCCAGATCCAAGGCTCAAGGAACCTGATCTGTCCTGTGTTGAGGTCTGGAGAGTCAGGAAGGCAGTTACTCAAAGGGAGCACCTTCAGAGGAGGCTGTCACATGGAAGAATGTCCACAGGGGCTTACAGGGAGCTTCTGCTGGATGGAAATTGCATAGAGATCTTTCTTGGCCCCTTAGGGAACCCGTGATTGGTTTACATGGCCAAGGAATCTGAACTGGCCTGTGTTGAGGCCTGAAGAGTCAGGTTACTCAAATTGAGCACCTTCAGAGGAGGCGATCATGTGGAAAAATGTCAGTGAGGGCTTACAGGAAGCATCTGCCAGATAAACAATGCATGGAGGCCTAATATCTTGGCTTTTAGGGTACCTGTGATTATACTACACAGCCAAGGAACCTGAACTAGCCTGTGTTAGGGTCTGGAGAGTCAGGAAGATGCTTACTCAAAGGAAGCACCTTAAGAGGAGGCGGTCATGTGGAAGAATGTCCGTGAAGGCTTAGAGGAGGCTTCTGGCAAATGGAAACTGCTTCGGGGCCTCATCTCGTAGATTCACATCATCCTGTGATTGTTTTACATGGCCAAAGAACCTGAACTGGCCTGTGTTGAGGTCTGGAGAGTCAGGAAGGCAGTTACTCAAAGGGAGCACCTTCAGAGGAGGCTGTCATGTGGAAGAATGTCCACAGGGGCTTACAGGGAGCTCCTGCTGGATGGACATTGCATAGAGACCTCTCTTGGCCCCTTAGGGAACCTGTGAATGGTTTACATGGCCGAGGAATCTGAACTGGCCTGTGTTGAGGCCTGAAGAGTCAGGAAAGGGGTTACTCAAACAGAGAACCTTCAGAGGAGGCGATCATGTGGGAAAATGTCAGTGAGGGCATACAGGAAGCATCTGCCAGATAAACAATGCATGGAGGCCTAATATCTTGGCTTTTAGGGTACCTGTGATTATACTACACAGCCAAGGAACTTGAACTAGCCTGTGTTAGGGTCTGGAGAGTCAGGAAGATGCTTACTCAAAGGAAGCACCTTAAGAGGAGGCGGTCATTTGTAAGAATGTCCTTGAAGGCTTAGAGGAGGCTTCTGGCAAATGGAAACTGCGTCGGGGCCTCATCTTTTGGATTCACATCACCCTGTGATTGTTTTACATGGCCAAAGAACCTGAACTGGCCTGTGTTGAGGTCTGGAGAGTCAGGAAGGCAGTTACTCAAAGGGAGCACCTTCAGAGGAGGTTGTCATGTGGAAGAATGGCCACAAGGGCTTACAGGAAGCTTTTATCAGATGGAAATTTCATGGAGATATCTCTTGGCTCTTTAGGGTAACTGGGATAGCTTTACATGGGGCATATGAATTAGTTCCTACTGGGAGGCTGATACTGCAGTAACTGAATCTACTTGTAGAGGCACTTTAAGGATCCACTGGCATTGGAAGGCTGTTACTCAAGAATTAGGGTTACTAATTAGTTGTCCTTCAAGGGACCTAATTGTGTCTGGGGGTCTTTAGAACCATCATTGACTTTGCTACTGCTTTTAAGAAGGTCTGATATATTTTTGCTGATTTGGGTATCCTGTCCTGCTAATACACTCTTGCTAGACAATACATTTTGCAAACAACGACTGGAGGCCTTGAAGTCTAATTGTCACTACTGGGGGAACGGTAAGTGTCTGAGTACAGCCACAGGGTAAGGTACAAGTAGGGAAATAAGGAAAATCAATAAAAATCCAGCAGCTCCTTTGGGGGTCAATACTACAGTCTCAAAAGTTTTTGCAATAAAATTAAATGGCCAATGCATTACAAAAAAAAAAAAGACATATGTGGTCAACAGACATTCTTTGCCGGGATAAACTGTCCCATTTTAGGGAAAGCAATTACAGGCATGCCCCACTTTAAGTACATTTTCGTTTTACATACATGCTCTGGTACCATTGTGTACTTAAAAGTGAAGCAATACCTTTTTTCACTTATCAATGCATGTAAGTACACTAGCTCCATAGGAAATCTTGGTCAGCTTGACATGGCACTGCTCCCAAACCATTAGTGACAAGGACATCAAGCTTGGGGAGCATATTAAGGGGATCCAGGACTATGACCTGGTAGATTACAAATAGGATATGTTGTAGTCCTGGGTCCCCTCTCGGTGCTCCCTAAGTTTGGTATCCCTGTCACTTATGGTTTGGGAGTAGTGCCATGTCAAGCTGACCAAGATTTCCTATAGGCGCCAATGTAAAAAACCGGGAGTAGTGCCAGGCCAAGTTGACCAGGCTGTGTCTGTACTCGTGAGTGTATGTAAAGTGAGTGTACTTAAAATGGGGTATGCCTGTATTTACTTTCAATTTCTGGAAGATACCATTCTTTTATCAAAATGATTGCTATATTGAGCAACTGCCCTTTAAATACGGCCACACATGACATTGTGATTGTATAACCTCCTTTAGATGAGCCAACGGCTATGAGGAACAAGGAACTTCTGACTGGATAAAAGTCAATAGATTGGCAAGGTGGGCCCTCAAATGCCATGGTTATTGGCAAACCTAAATACAAATTGCATGGAGACTGCAAAATCACATTGCGTGTGGCTAGCCTCATGCATATGGCTGGCATTAGCACAAAAGCTGGCCATCAATGGATAGCATTTCAAACAAAAATGTATTTTGGGATGATAAGCTTTGGGTAAACTAACCCTCAGTTGAAACTAAACAGCCCATGCTTGGGGAGCATGTGGGTCCTCCACCAATGTGAGAGTGCTGGCTTCTAACAGCCAACTGCTAGGCCCAAACACCATCACATGACATCACTGCTCATTTTAGGTTCAGATACCAACATACCCCGTTATTTTATGAGGAGAGGTGGAAGGCAGTGGATTGTTGGGCTTTTTACAGACACTGTCAATGTCTATTTTTTTAAATTTATTTTTACCTAAAATAAGATTATTGGACAATGTTGGCATTTGCTTTATTTTTTTAATCCTTAACCAATTTTTTTTTTTTTTTGCAAAATTTTACAGTAAAGAAAAAAAAAAAATTGGTTAAAGATTTTAAAAAATAAAGCAAATGCCAACATTGTCCAATAATCTTATTTTAGGTGAAAATACATTTTAAAAAATAGCCATTCATTCGGTCATTTTCAACCTTTTTTTGAAGGTGGGTTGAAGAGGAAATTATCAAACTTCTTAATTCATTTACTTTTTTTTATAATTGTCAACACGGTTGCAGCATGCAGGCTATAATCTCTAAAAATATATTTGTATAGCAAGCAAAAAAAAAAAAAAAAATATATGAATTCTGATTTTTCTAACAATTGTACTTTAGATCAAACAACAAACACACGTGTAAAATCATCAATATGATAGCTACAAATAGGAAAATTGTAGATCGATAGAGAGATCAAGAGAGAGATCGAGAGAGATCAAGAGAGAGATCGAGAGAGATCAAGAGAGAGATCGAGAGAGATCAAGAGAGAGAGATCGAGAGAGAGAGAGATCGAGAGAGAGAGAGATCGAGAGAGAGAGATCGAGAGAGATCGAGAGAGAGAGATCGAGAGAGAGAGAGAGATCAAGAGAGAGAGAGAGATCGAGAGAGAGAGAGAGATCGAGAGAGAGAGATCGAGAGAGAGAGAGATCGAGAGAGATCGAGAGAGAGATCGAGAGAGAGAGATCAAGAGAGAGAGAGAGATCGAGAGAGAGAGAGAGATCGAGAGAGAGAGATCGAGAGAGAGAGATCGTGAGAGAGAGATCGAGAGAGAGATCGAGAGAGAGATTGAGAGAGAGAGAGATCAAGAGAGATCGAGAGAGATCGAGAGATCGAGAGAGAGATCGAGAGATCGAGAGATCGAGAGATCGAGAGAGATCGAGAGAGAGAGAGATCGAGAGATCGAGAGAGAGAGAGAGAGAGAGAGACCGAGAGAGAGAGAGATCGAGAGAGAGAGATCGAGAGAGAGAGATCGTGAGAGAGATCGAGAGAGAGATTGAGAGAGAGAGAGATCAAGAGAGATCGAGAGAGAGAGAGATCGAGAGAGAGAGAGAGAGAGATCGAGAGAGAGAGAGAGAGAGAGAGAGAGAGAGATCGAGAGATCGAGAGATCGAGAGATCGAGAGATCGAGAGATCGAGAGATTGAGAGATCGAGAGAGAGAGATCGAGAGAGAGAGAGAGAGAGAGATCGAGAGAGAGAGAGACCGAGAGAGATCGAGAGAGAGATTGAGAGATCGAGAGAGAGATCGAGAGAGAGATCGTGAGAGAGAGAAAGATCGTGAGAGAGAGATCGTGAGAGAGAGAGAGAGATCGTGAGAGAGAGAGAGATCGTGAGAGAGAGAGAGATCGTGAGAGAGAGAGAGATCGTGAGAGAGAGAGAGATCGTGAGAGAGAGAGAGAGATCGTGAGAGAGAGAGAGATCGAGAGAGAGAGATCGAGAGAGAGAGAGAGAGATATCGAGAGAGAGAGAGAGAGATCGAGAGAGAGAGATCGAGAGAGAGATCGAAAATGAGAGATCGAGAGATCATCAATATGATAGCTACAAATAGGAAAATTGTAGATCGATAGAGAGATCAAGAGAGAGATCGAGAGAGATCGAGAGAGATCGAGAGAGATCGAGAGAGATCGAGAGAGAGAGATCGAGAGAGAGAGATTGAGAGAGAGAGAGAGATCGAGAGAGAGAGAGAGAGAGATCGAGAGAGATCGAGAGAGATCGCGAGAGAGAGATCGCGAGAGAGAGATCGTGAGAGAGAGATCGAAAACGAGAGATCGAGAGAGATCGCGAGAGAGAGATCAAGAGATCATGAGAGAGATCGAGAGATCATGAGAGATCGAGAGAGAGAGAGAGAGAGAGAGAGATCGAGAGAGATCGAGAGAGATCGAGAGAGATCGAGAGAGATCGAGAGAGAGAGATCGTGAGAGAGATCGAGAGAGAGAGAGAGAGATCGAGAGAGAGAGAGAGATTGAGAGAGAGAGAGATTGAGAGAGAGAGAGAGAGAGAGATTGAGAGAGAGAGAGAGAGATTGAGAGAGAGAGAGAGAGAGATTGAGAGAGAGATCGAGAGAGATCGTGAGAGAGAGAGAGAGAGAGATCGAGAGAGAGATTGATCGAGTGAGAGAGATCGAGAGAGAGAGATTGATCGAGAGAGAGATCGAGAGAGAGATTGATCGAGAGAGAGAGATCGAAAACGAGAGATCGAGAGAGAGATCGATCGAGAGAGATCGATCGAGAGAGAGAGATCAAGAGAGAGAGATCGAGAGAGATCGATCGAGAGAGAGAGATCAAGAGAGAGAGATCGAGAGAGAGAGATCGAGAGAGAGAGATCGAGAGAGAGAGATCGAGAGAGAGAGATCATGAGAGAGAGATCGAGAGAGAAAGATCGTGAGAGAGAGAGAGAGATCGTGAGAGAGAGAGATCGTGAGAGAGAGAGATCGTGAGAGAGAGAGAGATCGTGAGAGAGAGAGATCGTGAGAGAGAGAGAGATCGTGAGAGAGAGAGATCGTGAGAGATTGAACGAGAGAGATCGTGAGAAAGAGAGATCGTGAGAGATTGAACGAGAGAGATCGAGAGGGATCGAGAGAGATTGAGAGAGATTGATCGAGAGAGAAATCGAGAGAGAGAGAGATCGAGAGAGAGAGAGATCGAAAACGAAAGATCGAGAGAGAGATCGAAAACGAAAGATCGAGAGAGAGATCGAAAACGAGAGATCGAGAGAGAGATCTTCGAGAGAGAGAGATCGAAAACGAGAGATCGAGAGAGAGATTGAGAGAGAGAGATCGAAAACGAGAGATCGAGAGAGAGATCGAGAGAGAGATCGAGAGAGAGAGAGAGAGAGATTAGTCTGAGGATAACTTTGTGTTTGTCAACTTAATGTCTCACTACCTCTGAGGGAAGTCTATTCTACACATCAACTACTCATTCAGGAGAATAATACTTTTACCTAAAGAGTAGATGATGCTTAGGTTTCTACTAAAGTTCCTCTCTAGATAGGCTAAGTGTCTACGGCCATGGTTCCCAACCCAGAGGCGTAACTAGAACCTTCAGGGCCCTGATGCAAGAAACCATGAAGGGCCCCCCAGACCCCTGGCCGGGGCCCTTACCTTCAAGCCCAGGGCTCTTCCCACTAATCCTGGGGCTCTTTACACTTGTTGCATGGCCTTTTATTACGGTCCCGCAGCAGGATTCTTTCACAAGTTCTGCAGTGGGCCCCCTTCCTGCAATCTTGTGGGCCCCCTTCCTGCAATCTTGGGGCCTCCCCACAGTGGTGCAATGCCAGGGTCCGGTTGCAAGTGTGACCTTTGCGATCCTGGAAGTTCACCCACTGGTTTGCTACCGGGCCCCCTGGAGCATGGGGCCCGGTAGCGATTGCAACCCCTGCAACCCCTGTAGTTACGCCCCTGTCCCAACCTGCAGCCAACCAGTACTTGCTATGTGGCCCTTTGCAGATCCCAGCAGTGTGTCCAGATAGGTTGAGTGTCTACCTACCTGATGCCCAACCTGCATCCCTTTAGTTCCTGCTGTGTGGCCCTTTGCAGACCTCATCAGTCGGTCCAGATAGGCTGAGTGTCTACGGCACCCATGCCCAAAATCTGCACCCCTTTAGTACCTGATATGTGGCCCTTTGCAGACCCCAGCAGTCAGTACAGATAGGCTGAGTGTCTATGGCCCTGGCGCCCAACCTGCAGCCCTTTAGTATTTGCTGTGTGGCCCTTTGCAGACCCCAGCAGTCTGTAAAGATAGGCTGAGTGTCTACAGCCCTGGTTCCCAAACTGCAGCCAACTACTACTTGCTATGTGGCCCCTTCGCAGATCTCAGCAGTCTGCACAGATAGGCAGAGTGTCTACAGCCCTGGTTTCCAAACCTGCATCCCTTTAGTAATTACTGTGTGGCCTTCTGCAGACCACTGCGGGCGGTCCAGATAGGCCGAGTGTCTACGATCCTGATGCCCAACCTGCATCCCTTTAGTACCTGCTGTGTGGCCCTTTGCCGACCCCAGTAGTCTGTCCAGATAGGCTAAGGGCCACACAGCAGGTACTAAAGGGATGCAGGTTGGGCATCAGGATCATAGACACTCGGCTTATCTGGACCGACTGCTTTTGTCTGCAAAAGGCCACACAGCAAGTACTAAAGGGCTGCAGGTTGGAAACCAGGGCTGTAGACACTCTGCCTATCTGGGCAGACTGCTGAGATCTGTGAAGGGCCACATAGCAAGTACTAGTTGGCTGCAAGTTGGGAACCAGGGCTGTAGACACGCAGCCTATCTGGACAGACTGCTGGGGTCTTCAGAATGTCTACGGCCCTGGTTCCCAACCTGCAGCCCTTTAGTACTTGCTGTGAGGCCCTTTGCAGACCCCACAGCAGTCTGTACAGATAGGTTGAGTGTCTACGGCCCTGGTTCCCAACCTGCAGGCAACTAGTACTTGCTATGTGGCCCTTCCCAGATCTCAGCAATCTGCCCAGATAGGCTGAGTGTCTACAGCCCTGGTTTCCAAACCTGCATCCCCTTTAGTACTTGCTGTGTGGCCCTTTGCAGACCCCAGCAGTATGTCCAGATAGGCTGAGTGTCTATGGCCCTGGTAGCCAACCTGCAGCCCTTAAGTACTTGCTGTGTAGCCCTTTGCAGACCCCACAGCAGTCTTACCCAGATAGGCCGAGTGTCTACAGTCCTGGTTTCCAAACTACAGCCCTTTAGTACCTGCTGTGTGGCCCTTTGCCTATCTGGACAGACTGCTGGGGTCTGCAAAGGGCCACCACAGCAAGTACTAAAGGGCTGCAGGTTGGAAACCAGGGCTGTAGACACTTGGCCTATCTGGGCAGACTGCTGAGATCTGTGAAGGGCCACATAGCAAGTACTAGTTGGCTGCAGGTTGGGAACCAGGGCCTATCTGGACAGACTGATGGGGTCTACAGAGTGTCTACGGCCCTGATTTCCAAACTGCACCCCTTTAGTACTTGCTGCGTGGCCCTTTGCAGACCCCAGCAGTCGGTCCAGATCGGCCGAGAGTCTTCAACCCTTATGCCCAATCTGCATCCCTTTAGTACCTGCTGTGTGGCTCTATGCAGACCCCAGCAGTCTGTCCATATAAACAGTGTCTATGGCCCTGGTTCCCAACATGCAGCCCTTTACTACCCACTGTATGGCCCTTTGCAGACCTCAGTAATCAATAGTAGCAGTCATTTGTATTGAGAGCGATGTTGGGCAGTTGCATTTATAGTGTGTCCCCAGTCTATGACTATCTCCTGTAATGTGTTTTCAGTCGCCAACCCCCCCTGTTGCATGTCTGCAGTCTCTTGTCATCTCCTCTACCGGTAGTATGTCTGAAGGCTCCGATAGTCTTCTGTTAGGTACTGAATATTAGGAGCGTCCCTTTGAAAGCTGTCAGGGCCACAGTTGATGCCTGTGCCATATAAGTTGACAACTGCTGGTCTAGGGGGGGGTTTAAAAAGAATTCAAAAACGTGAAATTTTCATTAAAACGTAATCTCTGGGGGTCGTTCTGGGGGCATGCAAAGGATATTAGAGGGGCCCAGTTAAAATTTTGCACAGGGGACCCCCGCGACTTTCTACGACTCCTCTAATAGAGATCAGGCACTTTGTAAACTTTTCTCCAGCGCTTTGACATCCAAACCGTCTCAAAGCGCCGCAGAACGTCTTCAGCAATCAAGAGTAATGTGTCTGGGGAGTGGCGGGTCTAAGGGCCGCGTCGCCGAGTGCTCTCCCGCTAGATCCATCGGAGGGTAAAATGTGTCATTTATGCATCGGCTCACAGAGAGAGGAGAAGAACGCCGTTTCCCTGTGAAGTTAATCTAATAATAGAGTGGAAAGCAATGATTACCGTTTCATGCGCACCAGCTATTTGTAGCAGTGGTTGGCCTAATTCCGCGGGCCGCGCTTGTCAGAGCGCGGGGATTAACAAGTGTTTAGCTGACTACCTATTGGGAGACATGAAGAAATTGTTTAATGAGATATAAACTCTTACATTTCCTTTCCGGAGACAGACAGTGTGCTGAGTCGGCTTCTACGGGATCAGCGCAAAAGACGTGGTAAATCAAGGCTCGGTTTTCAGCAAACTTCCCCCGTTCTCTATGGAGACCTGAACACAAACATGCACACACATGTAAGCGGCATGACACAACCACAAAAGGGCCACTTCCCACCCTCCGGCCCTTCGGCCACTAACTTTTCATACATTTTCTTAAAAATGTCACTTTTATATAAAGGCTCAGCCATTGTAAGAGAAGGAAAAGGGTATACAGATCTGTACGGCATGTCATGTGATCACACAGCTGGGAAATAACGGGGAGGAATAGGGAGAACTGCTGCCTTCAACTCCTGAGCCTGTGAACTATTCTACCATCCCTGTGTAGTCAGTCCCAGGATCATTTCCTTTCTCAACCATTTTAACATGGAAGAACCCTTCAATTACCTTTCCAGGGAATCCTTTCTTCAGTGGGAAGAATGTCCCTTACATTGGTGGTCAGTGGGAAAAATGTCCCTTAAATTGGAGGTCATTGGGAAGAATGTCCCTTACATTGGTGGTCAGTGGGAAGAATGTCCCTTACATTGGTGGTCAGTGGGAAGAATACTCCTTACATTGGTGGTCAGTGGGAAGAATGTTCCTTATATTGGTGGTCAGTGAGAAGAATGTTCCTTATATTGGTGGTCAGTGGGAAGAATGTCCCTTACATTGGTGGTCGGTGAGAAGAATGTCCCCTACAATGGAGGTCACTGACTTTTTTTTATGAAAGGCTCCATTTCCTTGACTTTTGGCTGAGCCCCGCCCCTAGGACTTATCCCTGCCCACCCACCTGTCCTATGAATGCATCATTATTATTATTATCATCAAGTTTTTGGGAATTTGTTACTGGGTTGGACATGGACCCAAAGTCATGGAGGTCATGCCTGCAGTAACAGAAGAGGTCAGGTCTGTAGTAACAGAGCAAGTCCGGTCTGTAGTAACAGAGCAAGTCCGGTCTGTAGTAACAGAGGAAGTCCGGTCTGTAGTAACAGAGCAAGTCCGGTCTGTAGTAACAGAGCAAGTCCGGTCTGTAGTAACAGAGGAAGTCCGGTCCGTAGTAACAGAGGAAGTCCGGTCCGTAGTAACAGAGGAAGTCCGGTCCGTAGTAACAGAGGAAGTCAGGTCCATAGTAACAGAGGAAGTCAGGTCCGTAGTAACAGAGGAAGTCCGGTCTGTAGTAACAGAGGAAGTCAGGTCCGTAGTAACAGAGGAAGTCAGGTCCGTAGTAACAGAGGAGGCCAGGTCTGTAGTAACAGAGGAGGTCAGGTCCGTAGTAACAGAGGAGGTCAGGTCCATAGTAACAGAGGAAGTCAGGTCCGTAGTAACAGAGGAGGCCAGGTCCATAGTAACAGAGGAAGTCAGGTCCATAGTAACAGAGGAAGTCAGGTCCGTAGTAACAGAGGAGGCCAGGTCTGTAGTAACAGAGGAGGTCAGGTCCATAGTAACAGAGAAAGTCAGGTCCGTAGTAACAGAGTAGGCCAGGTCCGTAGTAACAGAGGAGGTCAGGTCCATAGTAACAGAGGAAGTCAGGTCCATAGTAACAGAGGAGGCCAGGTCCGTAGTAACAGAGGAAGTCCGGTCTGCAGTAACAGAGGAAGTCCGGTCTGCAGTAACGGAGGAAGTCCGGTCTGTAGTAACAGAGGAAGTCCGGTCTGTAGTAACAGAGGAAGTCCGGTCCGTAGTAACAGTGGAAGTCAGGTCCGTAGTAACAGAGGAGGTCAGGTCTGCAGTAACAGAGTGAAGGTGGGATCAGAGGGGCACACAGAAGAGGATTTTATGGCTAACTGCCTGTACCTCATACCAGCCCCTTATTGGGCAGTCTTCTACAGTTATAGCTTGTGACTGGCTGACAGGTCCACTTACAGGTTTGTGTTTTGTTACTCATGACAGATTGAAGGTTCATAAAAGAAAAAACTTTATACAGCAATAACCGTGAGACCGGCTCCCAAACCATGTAAAGGGGTTAACCATTTGTAAGTAAATATACCATATGTATCGTATGTAAATATGTAAATAAATAGCATTCCTAGAATAAAGACAGTTGTAAAGAATATCTAAACATTGGCAAGAAAAAAAATTCACAACCCGACTGGAACCATTCCTCTCTGCCACCTTCCTATACAGCATTATACAAATTTTCACCCTGGGACCACTTTGAGGCTAATTTACTAAAGAAATTTGAATAGTGAATGGTAGAAAAGAAGGTAAATCTGTGTTAACTTTAAAAAGGTAAGAGAGAAATAAAAAAAAAAAGTCAAGATTTTTGCTGGCACATGATTGGGTATTAAGGATGACCACAGCTTCATCGTATTTGCCAACATTCCGTTTGTGAATAATGCTCACTTTGGACTCCCTTGTCATGCTTCACTCTCCCGGGATCCAGCGTCAGGTCTCCTCAACGGAGCGGGACTACCGGCACTTCTGGATTTTACCAAGAGTGAGAGCGCCGCAGCCAATCAGGAGATGGCCCTAGGGATTGGCTCCACCTTATATGGCAAAGGAATGCACAGCTCGGCATTCAAGCATTGCTTCGCTATATCTTAACTTAGCAACCATCATCCTGTGCCTACTGCAGAACCCAGTGCACCCAATGCACTCCAAAGCATTCCATGTCATCTGCTGACCCCAGTGTGCCCCAGGACTCCAGTGCACCCTGCATCTTCCACTGACCCTGGTGCAACCCTGTGCTCTTCATGACTTCAGTGCACCCATCCACCCAATATCCTGGGCCTACTACAGAACCCAGTGCACTCCTATGCTTCCCATGAATCCGGGGCACCCACCTACCATCCTGTGTCTACTACAGAGCTAAGTGCTCTCCTGTGCTTCCTGTTGACTTCTGTGAACGTATCCATCCAGCATCCTGTGCCTACTACAGAACCCAGTGCACCCAGCTACCATCTTGTGTCTACTACAGAACCCAGTACACTCCTGTGCTCCCAATGACTCCAGTGCACCCAATATCCTGTGCCTACTACAGAACCCAGTGCACTCTTCTGTGCTCCCCAGGACTCCAGGGCATCCATAGACCCAAATTCCTGTGCTTACTACAGAACCCAGTGCACTCCTGTGCTCCTCTTGACTCCAGTGCACCCATCCACCCAATATCCTGTGCCTACTAAGAAACCCAGTGCGCTCATGTGCTCCCCATGACTCCAGTGCACTCATACACCCACCATCCTGTGCTTACTACAGAACCCAGTGCACTCCTGTGCTTCCCATGACTCCAGTGCACCCACCATCCTGTGCCTACTAAGGAACCCAGTGCACTCCTTTCCATCCCATGATTCTAGTGTACCCATCCACCCACCATCCTGTGTATACTACAGAAAGCAGTGCACTGCACTCCTGTGCTCCCCATGACTCCAGTGCACCCATCCACCCACCATTCTGTGCTTACTACTGAACCCAGTTAGCTCCTGTGCTATCCATGACTCTAGTGCACCCCTCCACCCACCATTCTGTGCCTACTAAATAACCCAGTGCACTCCTGTGCTCCCCATGACTCCAGTGCCCCCATCATCCTGTGCTTATTACAGAACAGTGCACTCAATGACTCAATGCACTCAAAGCATTCCATGTCATCTACTGACCCCAGTGTGCCCCAGGACTCCAGTGGACCCTGCATTTTCCACTGACCCCAGTGCAACCCTGTGCTCCCCATGACTCCAACACACCCTAGAGCAGTGATGGCGAACCTTGGCACCCCAGATGTTTTGGAACTACATTTCCCATGATGCTCAACTACACAAAGTGCATGAGCATCATGGGAAATGTAATTCCAATACCTCTGGGGTGCAGAGGTTCATCATCACTGCCCTAGAGCAACGTGTGTCATCTACTGACCCCAATGTGACCTATGATTCCAGTGCACCTCAGAGCATCATGTGTCTTCTAGTGACCCCAATGTGCCCCGTGACTCTAGTGCACCCCAGAGCATGCTGTGTAATCTACAGACTCCAGTTCACCCCAGAGCATACTGTATAATCAACAGACCCCTGTGAGCCCCTGTGCTCCCCCATGACTCCAGTGCACCTCACAGCATCTTGTACCATCTACAAAGACCAATTTACCTGGTGACTCCAGTGCACCCCAGAGTTCCCTGTGCTAGCTAGGGACCTCAGTGCTCCCTAGGATTCCAACGCACCCCAGAACATCCTGTGCCATCTGATGACCCCAATGTTCCCCATGACTGCAGTGCACACCACAGCATCCTGTAACATCTACAAAGACCAATGCTTCTGGGTTCTCCAGTGCACCCCACAGCATCCTGTACCATCTACAAAGACCAATGCACCTGGTGACTCCAGTGCACCCCAGAGTTTCCTGTCCTAGCTGGGGACCTCAGTGCACCCATGACTCCACTGCATCCTAGAACATCCCATGCTATCTACTGACCCCAATACTCCGCTGCATCCCAAACCTTCCTGTGTCATCTAGTGACTCTTGGACCATCCTGTGAACCTCTCTGACTCCTGCATCTCCACACAGTGTTCGGCACACTCTGCAGTTGTCTGGTCCACTACGCTCCACCATCAATACCCTCTGCTGACTTTCTTCTCTCAGGTACACTCCTGCACTCACCAGGACTGTCCTTGTCTAAGTGGATGCGGGACTTTTGTCTGATACAGCACTGCTGACAAACATCTGGCCATGTATGACCCAAAGACAATCATTCAGATAAAATCAGTCCAGCTTGTTGTCTCTTCTGTACACTTTGTGACCCAATCATGACCTGTATCCATTCCCTGGACTCCCTATTAGTTGAGTCCTTGCTCTCTATGCTGCTCCCTCTTCTCAAATTAAAGATTTGTTTTCCAGCCCAAAGTGACTTTTAGAGATTATTTCATTATTCAGAGATCAGCCCCCCCCCCCCCTCAATAATGTTGTATAGTGCAGAGTGCTAGGAGGAGTTTGAGGAGTCTCAATGAATAAAGGGTTAATGTCTTCCCTTTCCTATAAGACCAAAAAGGCGCGGGGGTCAGGGGAACCGTGTGAAAAAAGCATCGCCGAATCCCATCCCGAGCATCTGTTATCCAAAGACTTATTTTATGCATCTCAACAAAATGTGTTTAATTCTGAAAAGAATTACAATGGATAATTCAATCAGTTCAACTAATTATACCGGAGCCGGCATCTGCACCCCATACCGCTCCTGCTCATTCACCGGAAATAGCTTGTGCATATGTGTGTGTATGTACGTATGCAAGTGTGAGATTATATATATATATATATATATATATATATATATATACACACACATATATACACACACATACATATACACACATATATACACACACATACACACAATCACACACACACACGCATTTCAAAAAAATTTGAATATCATTAAAAAGTTACTTTATTTCAGTAATTCAATGAAAAAAGTTAAACTCTTTTTCTATAGATGCGTCACACAGAGTGATACAGTATCTCACAAAAGTGAGTACACCCCTCACATTTTTGTAAATATTTTATTCTATCTTTTCATGTGACAACACTGAAGAAATGAGACTTTGCTACAATGTAAAGTAGTGAGTGTACAGCTTGTATAACAGTGTAAATTTACTGTCCCCTCAAAATAACTCAACACACAACCATTAATGTCTAAACCGCTGGCAACAAAAGTGAGTACACCCCTAAGTTAAAATGTTCAAATTGGGCCCAATTAGCCATTTTCCCATCCCGGTGTCATGTGACCCGTTAGTGTTACAAGGTCTCAGGTGTGAATGGGGAGCAGGTGTGTTAAATTTGGTGTTATCGCTCTCACTCTCTCATACTGGTCACTGGAAGTTCAACATGGCTCCTCATGGCAAAGAACTCTGAGGATCTAAAAAAAAAAGAATTGTTGCTCCTTGATGGCTCCTAGATGGCCTAGGCTATAAGAAGATTTCCAAGACCCTGAAACTGAGCTGCAGCACTGTGGCCAAGACCATACAGCGGTTTAACAGGACAGGTTCCACTCAGAACAGGCCTCGCCATGGTCGACCAAAGAATTTGAGTGCACGTGCTCAGCGTCATATCCAGAGGCTGTCTTTGGGAAATAGACGTATGAGTGCTGTCAGCATTGCTGCAGAGGTTGAAGGGGTGGGGGAGTGGGGGGTCAGCCTATCAGTGCTCAGACCATTCGCCGCACACAGTCGATTCATTTGACTAGGCAGATGTCGCAGGTGAAACGCACAAAAAAGGTGCATGCACCTTTTTAAAAATGCGGCCGCAGGGCAACCTCAGGTTTTTTTGTGACCACGCAGTTTCCCGATGGTTTTTTAGCGGGACTGCGACATTGTGGCGGTGCAGTCCCAAATAGCATGACAAGTCGCACAAGTGTGAAAGGGGCCTGGTCTAGGAAGGTAGGATTGTGTTTTTCTTTTAGGGAAAAGTTTTATAAACAATATAACAATATAACAATACAATATAAAAATGTAACAACATAGCTGGGAAGTTTTCTGAAATTTCTAAACAATGTAACAATGTAGCCGAGAAAATCCTTTGTGGTCACAACAGATGATAGAGAACATAAAATCTGCAGATGCTCTATCAGGGAATAGATTAGACCACATAAGCATAATAAATGAAGAAGAATGCCAAAAAAAAAAAAAACGCACAGTGTTAAGTGAAGGCTTGACTTATAGAAAGTGGCAGCTCTGCTCGCCCCCGGCGCTCCCTTCATTTTGCCACTCAATAATTTGACTGATTCACTCGAGTGGCCAGAAGAAGGACATTTTCTGCCTGATTTCAGAGTAATCAAGTCACCTGCTCTACAATCACCGGGGCCAACTCAATTGCACTGCGCCGGGGCCGGCGGTGACGGCGGAAAAGGTGTTCTCTGCATTAGGTGCGCCGTGATGGCGGGCTCGCTGACAAGTGCCACTTTAGTCTTTAAAGCCGTCTTAGAGGTCTCTGAAAATGAACATTATGTGGGAGATAATGACAGCAAACATCAAAAACGCTCGCAGCGACACTCCGATCGTCCTCCAGACGCCGTATCGTCTGAGCGCGGCTCTATCAGGGCCCTGGGAGTTATCTCTCCTTTTTTACAGTCATAATCCGCAATTGTTCTGGAGATGCATTTCATATTTATTTCATATTGCGGGATAATCCCCTGTTCTTCTGTCATTCAGGAGACGTGCGGCAGCCGGCGGTGGCAGGTATGGAGGATAAAAGCAGAGTATATATTCAGATGTTCCAAGCCGTGTTCGCTAAAGCCGGTCACACAAACATTAACCCCCCCAGTTTTTTGTTTCCTTTTGCTGTCGCAATTTAGGAAAATATTCCCTTGATCTGTTCACAATATTAAGTACGATTGACTTCAAAATATAGTTAGCGCAGGGGCGTAACTACAAGGGTTGCAGGGGTTGCAATTGCAACTGGGCCCCATGCTGTACACCTGGATAGGAGGGGCGGCGGGGGCAGCATGTAGAGAAATCCCTTTTTCCTCCTGCAAAATGGAGGAGATTGGTTCCTCTGTATGCTGCCCCCGCCACTCCTCCTATCCAGTTCACTTGTGTTCTGCTGTCTCTGGGCCCCTGTGTAATCCCCTGGTCCCCACCCCCGCACTGTGCTCCCTCTCCTCTCCTTCTATCCAGTTCACTTGTGTTCTGCTGTCTCTGGGCCCCTGTGTGCTCCCCTGGTCCCCACTACACTGTGCTCCCTCCCCTCTCCTCCTATCCAGTTCACTTGTGTTCTGCTGTCTCTGGGCCCCTGTGTGCTCCCCTGGTCCCCATCCCACTGTGCTTCCTCCCCTCTCCTCCTATCCAGTTCACTTGTGTTCTGCTGTCTCTGGGCCCCTGTGTGCTCCCCTGGTCCCCCTCCCCCCACTGTGCTCCCTCCCCTCTCCTCCTATCCAGTTCACTTGTGTTCTGCTGTCTCTGGGCCCGTGTGCTCCCCTGGTACCCACCCACCTGTGCTCCCTCCCCTCTCCTCCTATCCAGTTCACTTGTGTTCTGCTGTCTCTGGGCCCCTGTGTGCTCCCCTGGTCCCACCCCCCCCCCCGCACTGTGCTCCCTCTCCTCTCCTTCTATCCAGTTCACTTGTGTTCTGCTGTCTCTGGGCCCCTGTGTGCTCCCCTGGTCCCCACCCCACTGTGCTCCCTCCCCTCTCCTCCTATCCAGTTCACTTGTGTTCTGCTGTCTCTGGGCCCCTGTGTGCTCCCCTGGACCCCACCCCACTGTGCTCCCTCCCCTCTCCTCCTATCCAGTTCACTTGTGTTCTGCTGTCTCTGGGCCCCTGTGTGCTCCCCTGGTCCCCCTCCCCCCACTGTGCTCCCTCCCCTCTCCTCCTATCCAGTTCACTTGTGTTCTGCTGTCTCTGGGCCCCTGTGTGCTCCCCTGGTCCCCACCCCACTGTGCTCCCTCCCCTCTCCTCCTATCCAGTTCACTTGTGTTCTGCTGTCTCTGGGCCCCTGTGTGCTCCCCTGGTCCCCCCCACTGTGCTCCCTCCCCTCTCCTGCCGGCTGCTGCAGGGGATGTGTCACAATAGAGAACCAGGAAGGGGTCGGCAAATATGTAATTTACCAGCTCCTTCCTTTTCTGAATGGACAGAGTCATAGTCAGTGACATTGTAAAAAAAGAAAATTATAAAAATAATAAAATTCAAATACCAAAAATAAAAACTACTGACACCAGTGGGTGAACTTCCAGGATCGCAAAGGTCACACTTGCAACTGGGCCCTGGCATTCCACCACTATGGGGAGGCCCCAAGATAGCAGGAAGGGGGCCCACTGAAGAACTTGTGAAAGTGTCTCGCTGCGGGACCGTAATAAAGGGCCCCGCAATGAGAGTAAAGGGCCCCAGGATCAGTGGGAAGAGCCCCAGGCTTGAAAAGAAAGGCCCCGGATAGGGGTCCGGGGGGCCCTTCATGATTTCTTGCAGCGGGGCCCTGGAGATTCTAGTTACGCCTCTAAATTAGTGGATCGATCGTCCTAAAGACTAACACAAAAATAGAAATCACACATAAGTGCAGTGGAAGGGAGCCCGCACACCACGCACACGCATCCATGGCGCTCCCAGTGCAGTGACCGAAAACAGCCCCCAGTCTAGGTTTGTGACTGGGAGCTGGCGGGACATTCGGCTATACATGTGACCACCGTGACAGCCAATCAAAGTGATCACATGATCAGGAAGTCCCCCCTGCCTTCTGGCATAAGAGAGCAACTTCAGTTCGTCTTCCCAGGTGGCTCCACCCCATAATGGCACATCCGCAGACGTGCCGATGGGCTCTGGCCAACATTGGCAGCCTTCATCTATACCAGACCCTTATCCTAAACAACCCCAAAAAGAAGTCCCCCCCCCCCCATAAAATCCATACCAGAACATGCATCCTGTCTGGCCAGGAAAGGAAAAGAACATAGGCGCCCCACTAACTGAAGCAAACCAAGCCACATGCCTCAACATGAGATGTGGGGAGGGGGTGCTCATGCTGGTAAAGACAATGGCCTCTTACCCACAACCCTGGCCCAGCAGTTGTGGGGGTCTGCGGGAGGTGGGCTCAGAATCTGAAAGCTCCCATTAAAATAAGAGGGATCCCAGATACCACTTTCCCTCCTATGTGAATGAGTAACCCCCCCCCCAAAAAAAAAAAAATGTAAACCAGTAATTATGCTAATAAAAAAAAAAAAAAATGTCCTACAATGTACATCCATCATCCAATCACGTGGTACACCAACAATTCTCATCACATTTCTGCACTGAGGCAACATCTCCAAGGCCCCACCCCTAAATGTAAATAAAGGTGCCTGGTCATTCGGCTAAGGTCCTTGACCAAACATGGCCACTTGCATTTGATTCCTCTTAAACGTACTGTACATACCAGAGTCCTATCCTTAATGAGGATCTGCTATGGAAGTCCCAAACAAAAAAAAAAAATCAGGATCATGAGCCCGAAGGCTCCCAACTACCAGCGGTGACCAAAACCTGTTGGAGACAGCCAAGTCAGTGTGCTGGGAATGTGTAGAGGGTGCACTCGTATCACACAATTTCTGTCTTTGCCAGAGATCTTGGTGGTGGAGGTTTGCCATGTGCTGCTCCATGAAGGCCATCTTCACTTATGTGCCTCCACTGGTGGCACCACAAAATGTGACAGTTGGCAGGCGACAATGAGGGGGTTAGAGGGAGGTTGAGAAGGTCTGAAGAACATAGCTAGCACAGCAGTAAAGAACAACGCATGATCAGAACAGACGTGGATTGAATCAGCACCAATTGTGGAGTCAAGAAAAATAGATGTTGGAAACAGGAAGAACGAGATATGAAAGATCAAAATCAGCAGGTAGAAGACAAGGAAAATTTCTGTAAAAAGTTAGCAACAGTATTCAGGATCAGTTTAAGCAAAACAAGCAAGAAGCAAGACTCTCCACAGGGGGCAACATGGAAAAAAAAGGTATGGGGAAACCGTACAACTGGAGGAATGCTAGTGTTTTACTCCTGCAGATGGCACGAGAGCCCAACAGATGAGATTAGCGTGGGTTTGGTCAAACTTGGGTTCAAACTCAACTCGGAAGGAATCTCTAGCTGCTGCCCAAGGCAGCCAGAGTATCCCCACCCCTTCTGTCTACGTGCAACTGCAAAGCAAAGACTGCCCTCCCCAAAGTTGATTAGGGGACGATGGGCCGGAGTGGCAACTTCCTTCTGGGTTCGGTGTGAGTTTAGGTTCAGATCAAACTCAGAAGGAAACTTTTACCCAATCAACTCTGACCTGAGTGTGTGGGCATTTCAGGTCAATGTTGTCATGAGTACCCCCACCTATTTATGTATGTGGAACTGCGGAGCGAAGAATGCCTTGGACGCAGTTGATTGGGCGGCAACAAACGGAGTGGCAACTTCCTTCTGGGTTCGGTCTGGAATTGTGTTTAGATCAAACCCAGAAATAAGCTGTCACTCTCCTGCCCATTGCCATCCAATTAACTGCAGCCAGACCATGAGGCAATATTAGGTCAATGATGTCATGAGTATCCCCACCCCCAGCAGCGGGGTGGGAAATGTCCTGACTGCAATTGATTGACATTGTTGACCTGATATGGCCACATGTTCTGGCTACAGTTAATTGGAAATGAGTGGGAGAAACGGCTTCCTTTACATAGTTACATAGTAGGTGAGGTTGAATAAAGACAATAGTCCATCCAGTTCAACCTGTGTAGGTGTGTGTGACTGTAATCATCTAACATAGCCCTTAATCTCCTGATCCTTGAGATGTAAGTCTAAGAGTCTTTTGAAAGTCACCATACTACCCGCAGAAACCATCTCTTGTGGTAGACAATTCCACAATCTTGTAGCCCTAATAGTAAAGAACCCTCCTCGTTGCCTGAGGTTAAAACGCTTCTCCTCTAATCGCATTGTATGTCCTCGAGTCCTCATGCAATTCCTTCGAATGAACAGCTTTTTTTCTAAGCTGAGATCCCCATTAAGATATTTATAAATTGCTATGGTATTTAGGGTTTGATCTAAATGCAATTTCAGACAGAACCCAGAAGGAAGTGGCCACTCCTGCCCATTGCCACCCAATCAACTACGCCTAGCATTCTTCGCTTCACAGTTGCACAGAAACAAAGGGTAAAGGCAAATCCAGCCAAAACCATCCCTTCCATCCATTGCCACCCAATCAACTGCAGCCAGAACATGTGGCCATATTAAGACAATGATGTCATAAACATCACCCACCCCCAGCGGTAAGGTTGGGAATTGCCTGGCTGCAATTGCTTGGGCGACAATGGGTGGGAGTGGAAACTGCCTTCTAGACTCGGTCTGAAATTGGCTTTAGATCAAACCCAGAAAGGAACGGTTACTCCAGCCCACTGCCAACCAATCAGCCGGGGCCAGGGCATTCCCCACCGGTTGAGGGGGGGCCGGGATTCTCATGACATTGTTGATATAAGATGGCTACATGCTCTGGCTGCAATTATTTTGACGGCAATGGACGGGAGAGTGACAGCTTATTTCTGGGTGGCGAAGGGTGGGAGAAACAGCTTTCTTCTGGGTTTGATCTAAACACAATTTCACAATTTCAGACAGAACCCAGAAGGAAGTGGCCACTCATGTCAATCAACCGTGTCCAACATTCTTCGCTCCACAGTTACACATACACAAAGGCAAACCCAGAAGAAAACCATCCCTCCCGCCCATTGCCACCCCATCAACTGCAGCCAGAACATGTAGCCATTTAAGGTCAACGATATATAATGAGCATCCCCACCTCCAGCACTGAGGTTGGGAATTGCCTGGCAGCAATTGATGGGGAGGTAATGGGCATGAATGGCAACTTCCCTCTTGATTCAGTCTGAAATTGGGTTTAGAGCCAACTCAAAAGGGGGCAGTCACGCCTGCCCACTGCCACCCAATTAGCTGTGACCAAGGCATTCCCTACCCATTGCAGGTGAGGATGCTCATGACATTGTTGACCTAATATGGTCACATGTTCAGCTGCAGTTGATTACGTGGCAATGGGTGGGAGAACCAGCTTTCTTCTCGATTTGATCTAAATGCAATTTCAGACAGAACCTAGAAGGAAGTGACCACTCCTGTTGATCGCCACCTAATCAACTGCGTTGAACATTCTTAGCTCCACAGTTGCACATACACAGAGGCAAACCCAGAAGAAAACCATCCCTCCCGCCCATTGCCACCCAATCTACTGCAGCCAGAACATGTGGCTATAATAAGTCAACGATATCATGAGCATCCCCCAACCCCAGTGGTGGGGTAGGGAAGGCCCTGGCTGGCAGTTGACTGGGCAGCAATGGACGGGAGTGACAGCTTCCTTCTGGGTTCGGTCAAAACCAAAGTTCAGACCAAACTGGTCATCCCTACCCAGTGGTAAAAATCTTCAAGAACTCTGCAGTGCCCTTTTAATGATTTTTTTTTTTTTTTAAACCCGTGGTGTGTGAAACACACTCAAAAGCTACACCCGGTGCATAAAAAAGTGCACACACGCAAAATGTGGGAAACACAAAAAGTGCACAAGGCGTACACAAAGCCCTCCTTCAAAGAGGGAAAGACCCTGATCCCCCAGGGCGCAAGGCTCCTGACAGGGACTGAGGTACTCACTTGGTCCTGCCTGGCCGAAACCAGGCAGACCCCGTTCTCTGGAAGGACTGCCGAAACAGCCCACCCCAAGTACTAGGTGGGGCTCTCCCGAAGGGAGACCCCATGACAGAGGGTGAACCAAGCCAGAAGGCCATATCAACCCCCTCCCAAGACTTTCAGGGCAGGCCCGAGGACCTACGCCATACAAGTCGTGCTGTGAAAGTATACACCGCCACATAAAAAAGGACAAACTGTGAACACACACAACACAAAAAAGAGTGGAGAAGTGCGGGTAGTGCAAGACCTTGACAGGCCCCCCGGCCAGGAATAAAAAATTCCTCTGGTGCCAGCCAAAAGGCCCATCCCAAGAGGCAGGTGCGAAAAAAGTGTGTATGTGGTGCAGTGACCAAGGTGCCAAAAACTCAAAGATGAACTGCGCCTCACCAGTGAGAATTACAGCACCCCTGAGCTGCCACCCCAGTGGCAAGTACACCACAGGCTTTTTTCGGCCCAGACCAGTGCAGCCTATCCCTACCAGCAGACATCGGAACCTGAACAGCTTAGGGAGAGCCTACCATCAACTGGGGACAAGCCTTTTGCAAGGCCAGGTTCAACCCAGGAGGAAAAGCCCTCCCATCGCCATCCCAGTTCCTCAGCCAATTATATCCAGGAGCAATACTAACCGGCCTCCAGGACAGACCGGCTTTCTTGCCCCCTTCAAACTGGTAAGAAAAGCTTAACCCATTCAAATAAGAAGGCGGCGGACCCTACATGCTTTCCTGGATGACCTACTCCCCATACCCCAGTGACGTCCAGGCGCTCCGGGTTTTGGTCATACCGGTACTAGCTAAGGTCCATATCAACTGACAAGAACAGATACTACACTTGATCTTAGCCAAAAGGCCGAGAAGCGATGCCCTTTTAATGAATGGAAGAGAAAACCTTTCAACAACCTCTGATGAAAAAACATGACCAATCCAATGTTCCATTCTATATTTTTCTTCCACTGTTCTTTAGGTTGCGGGGATACAAACAAGCCGCCTATCGTTAAACACTGAGCATATGGTCCAAGCAGAATACAGCTACATTTTTATATTTTCTTTTTTTTTTTTTTTTTTCTCTCTCAAGCCTCAGAGATGTCACCGATGCTCACAAAGTCGCTGCGGTTTGATGGCACAAATGTTAATTAAGAATTCCTTTTGACTCACGGTGGAAGGGGAAAAAAAAGCCCTCGCCATATGTTCCCGAATATATAACATTTATGAGAGGCATAATTTATGCTATTTTGTCTCTCCGTACTTAATCAAGTTAAATAAATTGAACGCGGGGCTACATTTCAATGTTTGTGAGTGCGCAGCGAGTTCATATATTTCAAAAGCAACAAATCAGCTCTGTGGAAAATAGAAGTTTCTGTTTGTAGCGGTGGCTGCGTGCAGATGGATTCACGCAAAATCCTGCTGCCCTTGGGAAAGGGGAGGGGTGGGGAGAAGCAGCATGCGATTATTTTTAATATCAGGTTGAAGAACTCTGGTCTATAGATCTTAATGTTAAACTCAAAATGAAATTTTGTATCAATGCTTTATTTCCTTTTGAGGGCTAAAGCGCCTTTTTGCATTGCAGTAATGTGCGTGTTGCGGTACCATGCTTCTCGATCATGACTGGTGGGAGGGGCTGGTGGGAGGGGCCAGCAGGGAGCTGTACATAGTTTCTGGAAAACATCCCAGCACCCTGCCTCAGTATTCCTCAGTGAGGATTCAAGAAGTGGGAGGAGTTATGCAAATGTCAGTCTGGAGGAGTAGGCGTTCTTAGGCAGGCTGTATTTACATAGATAACACCCACATGTGATGCCGAGCCTCCAAGATTGAAAGATCTGAAACCCAATGAATGAAAGGGGGGCGGGCTCTTGGGAGGAGTTTTGCAAATATTAAAATGCCTGGCTTAGTGGGTGTTGGAATTTGCATGCAGACCGCCCTAAGTTGCACCCATAAGTGATGTTGAGCCTCTATGATTAAAAGAACTAAAACCCTTCCCCCTCACCCCCATAAAAATGTTGATATCACGGTAATACTGTTACTTTCTAGACTCTGTATGTTTGAAAAACCCAATAAAATATTGCTTAAAAAAAAAAAAAAATAAAAATAACTAAAACCCAATAAGTGAAAGGGGCGGGGACGAGGACGGTTAGGCTGGGGAGGAAAGAGATAAATAATTTATTAGTTTGCATTTAGATTTTATTCCTTCATTGCATATTTAGGGTCTACAGTATATCAAGATTTTGACTTTTTTTTTTTTACCTAAATTTTACCAACAGCATTTTTATGAAAATAAAGTGGACCTGTACATGGTAATGTAGAACCCTGGACAAAATTAAAAAAAATAAATAAAAGCCATATATATGATTCAGTCTGACAGTAGCATTATTATTTTGAGTAGATCCCCCCTGTAACATAGTATAATTGTCTGTGGATCCTGCCAGTATATTTTTCCACTTCCTGGAATAGGGTGACAACGCTATTGGTTCTTCAGGGAAATCACACAGCAGCGTTGTCAGCCTGAGAACAGGGAAGTCTTATAGACATACAGGGGTTGGTTTACTAAAACTGAAGAGTGCAAAATGTGTTGCAGCTCTGCATGGCAGCCAATCAGCTTCTAATTTCAGCCGGTTCATTAAGCTTTGACTGAAAAAAAATAAAAAATAAATAAAAATAAAAACCTGGAAGCTGATTGTTTACTATGGAGAGCTGCACCAGATTTTGCATTTTCCATATTTAGTAAATGAAACCCATTGTTTTAGAGGGGCTTTGGGTAAGAGACAAATTAAAGCCCAATTCCAGCTAACACGCCCCTTCTGATATAAAAAATAAAAAGGGTAAGAGACAAATTAAAGCCCAACTACAGCTAACACGCCCTTTCTAAAAGAAAATAAATAAATAAATAAAATAAAATAACAAAGGGTTTAAAACATATCTGAGCATTGTAAGCTTCTCCCCCCCAGGACAGTGGTATATAGTTTGTACCAATCTCTGTAATGGATACTTTTGCTGGACAGCTTGGCCCGGTCCAAAACATGCCAACATAAAGGATCTACTGGCAAGATCAACCGGTAATAGAACTATATCAATAAAATCAGTATAGAAGAAATCAGAAAAGGAAAAACTGTTGTAATAATTCTAGTGACAGACTGCAGCATGGATATTGTTTACTTATTCTGGCCAAAGTTCTACACTAAGTCAAGGAGCTATGCCTATAGTCTTACCGGGATCGATAGTCATTAAATGTAATTAAGAGAAAGAGTAAGCGATGTGTTAATAAAATAACCTTTCTTGGAGGAAATGCTGCTCCAGGCTCCCTTCAGTGCTGTCCACAAAAGTTTAGGCGCTTTGTCACTTTATCCTCACGGAAGGAAAGGATTTTGATTGGCTGCTTCTATCCTTCAGAGAGCATCACGTTAATAGCAAGGCCTTTGGAATTGTGGCCTTCTCCAATTATGGATCCATATAATTTCTCAGGACGGGTTTTCTGATGGTGATAACAGTGGACCAGGTCTTTGTAATGTGTGTAGACCCAATCAGAAGCCTGTGTGATAGGCTGACAATGTAGGGGCACAACTGGCAGATGGGGCGGAGCGTTGTTACAGGAAGTGCCATCATGAAAAAGATCACTGGGAATTATCTGAATAAACTGACATTGACATGTGAAAGCTTCTATGACATTTTAGAGGTTGAGATGGATAAAGTGTAATTGATATACTGAATTTTTTCTGGAGAAAATGCTTGCTCTGGGCTCCCTTCAGTGCTGCCCACAGAGGTCTAGACACTTTGTCATTTGATCGCCGAGAATGAGGAGGATTGTGATTGACTGATTCTACCCTTCAGATAACATCACTTGAATAATTCCTAGGCCTTCAAAACTTTGGCCTTCTCCAAAGATGTATGTTATTTCTCAGAGCGAAAGAAAAAAAAAGGGGGGGGGGAGAAAAAAAGGGAGAGAGAGGAGAGAGAAAAGGGGGTAAAGAGAGAGAGAAGAGGGGGTAAAGAGAGAGAGATAAGGAGGGGAGAGGGAGAAAAGGAGATGAGAGAGGGAGAAAAGGGGAGAGAGAGGGAGAAAAGGGGAGAGAGAGGGAGAAAAGGAGAGGGAGGGCGAGAAAAGGAGAGGGAGGGCGAGAAAAGGGGAGAGAGAGCGAGAAAAGGGAAGGGAGAACGAGAAAAGGGAAGGGAGAGCGAGAAAAGGGGAGAGAGAGCAAGAAAAGGGAAGAGAGAGCAAGAAAAGGGAAGAGAGAGCGAGAAAAGGGGAGAGAGCGAGAAAAGGGGAGGGAGAGCGAGAAAAGGGGAGAGAGAGCGAGAAAAGGGGAGAGAGAGCGAGAAAAGGGGAGAGAGAGCGAGAAAAGGGGAGAGAGAGCGAGAAAAGGGGGGGAGAGAGCGAGAAAAGGGGGGAGAGAGCGAGAAAAGGGGAGAGAGAGCGAGAAAAGGGGAGAGAGAGCGAGAAAAGGGAAGGGAGAGCGAGAAAAGGGAAGGGAGAGCGAGAAAAGGGGAGAGAGAGCAAGAAAAGGGAAGAGAGAGCAAGAAAAGGGAAGAGAGAGCGAGAAAAGGGGAGGGAGAGCGAGAAAAGGGGAGAGAGAGCGAGAAAAGGGAAGAGAGAGCGAGAAAAGGGGAGAGAGCGAGAAAAGGGGAGGGAGAGCGAGAAAAGGGGAGAGAGAGCGAGAAAAGGGGAGAGAGAGCGAGAAAAGGGGAGAGAGAGCGAGAAAAGGGGAGAGAGAGCGAGAAAAGGGGGGGAGAGAGCGAGAAAAGGGGGGAGAGAGCGAGAAAAGGGGAGAGAGAGCGAGAAAAGGGGAGAGAGAGCGAGAAAAGGGAAGGGAGAGCGAGAAAAGGGAAGAGAGAGCAAGAAAAGGGAAGAGAGAGCGAGAAAAGGGGAGGGAGAGCGAGAAAAGGGGAGAGAGAGCAAGAAAAGGGAAGAGAGAGCGAGAAAAGGGGAGAGAGCGAGAAAAGGGGAGGGAGAGCGAGAAAAGGGGAGAGAGAGCGAGAAAAGGGGAGAGAGAGCGAGAAAAGGGGAGAGAGAGCGAGAAAAGGGGAGAGAGAGCGAGAAAAGGGGGGGAGAGAGCGAGAAAAGGGGGGAGAGAGCGAGAAAAGGGGAGAGAGAGCGAGAAAAGGGGAGAGAGAGCGAGAAAAGGGAAGGGAGAGCGAGAAAAGGGAAGGGAGAGCGAGAAAAGGGAAGGGAGAGCGAGAAAAGGGGAGAGAGAGCAAGAAAAGGGAAGAGAGAGCGAGAAAAGGGGAGGGAGAGCGAGAAAAGGGAAGGGAGAGCGAGAAAAGGGAAGGGAGAGCGAGAAAAGGGAAGGGAGAGCGAGAAAAGGGAAGGGAGAGCGAGAAAAGGGGAGAGAGAGCGAGAAAAGGGGAGAGAGAGCGAGAAAAGGGGAGAGAGAGCGAGAAAAGGGGAGAGAGAGCGAGAAAAGGGAAGGGAGGGCGAGAAAAGGGAAGGGAGGGTGAGAAAAGGGGAGGGAGGGCGAGAAAAGGGGAGGGAGGGCGAGAAGGCGAGAAAAGGGGAGGGAAGGCGAGAAAAGGAGAGGGAGAGCAAGAAAAGGGGAGAGAAAAAAAGGGGAAGTAAGAGCAAAAAAAGGGCAGAAGAAAATTAGAAACATCCCCCGGGCTTTAAATTGCAGCAGGCAAAATATCATATAAATTGAATATATAAAATAAGTATTTTATTGTACAAACATTTAAAAAATCCACAGAAATGTAAAAAATATGAGCTCTGGGTGCAAAATTTCACATCATAATCCATAAACCACATTAGCATACAAAATGGGCAGGTATATTCAAGGCAAATATAGTCCTTTCCAATGCGTTTCGACAAAGTGAGTTGTAATCATCTTCAGGGGGACTGTTTTGTCTCCAACAAATAGAAGACAACATTGGAACCACAGACTTTTCAGGAGATTTTTGTGGATCCAGACCAACCCTAGGTCATTCTGACCATCCACGTGATGGGGCCCGATGTGACTGGCTTGCAAGAAACCATGCTGGCGGCCCCCAAGGAGAAATGGAAAAGGGCCACCTTAAATGTTTAAATCACCTATGATGGCCCATATAACAAGAGATAGGGGGATAGGTGGGGCAGGTCAATTTTACAATATTTGATTAGTTAGTGTAAACAGAAGGAGTAAGCTGACCTGGGGGGGGGGGGGGAGATGCACCCAACTGACCACCAGTCTAAAGCATGTCTGTGTGCATCTGCCTGTGATGGTAGAAAAGTAGAGAGAAAAAAGGGGAGAGCAAGAGAGAAAGAAAAGGCGAGAGGGAGAAAGAAAAGGAGAGAGATAGAAGGAATAAGAAAGAGAAGGAAGGAGAGAGAAAGGAAAGGAAAATGGGAAGAGGGTAGTGAAGGAAAAAGAAGGGAAGGATACGGAAAGCAAAGATAAGGAAAAGCGATGAAAAAGGAAAGGAGAGGAAAAGAAAGCAAATAAAAGATAAAAGGAAAAGAAAGAGGAAAGAAATTGCATTTGGAACAGAGGGGCAAAGCGCAGTCACTCTATAACAGGAAGTGCCTGAACAAATATCTTCATGGCAGGATTACCAGGAATTATTTTATTTTAATGAAACATCAAGGTTAAAGAGATTGTAGAGGTTAGGTTTACTTTTCAAGTGCAATAAATGATGTCCTTGGTGTTCTTTTCATTTTTTGGTCTGGATTACTGTTTGATACTCAATCCATTACTCACTCAAGTAATTGCGCCCCAAATCCACCGCAGGTAAATCATGTGACAAAAACGTATCATGCAACAAAAGGGACCCCTGGGGAACTTATATGACGGAGATTTCTAGAAATATACCCAATACTGAAGTTTTAACTGAAAGGTGAAATACGCACAGCTCAGATGTGCGAGCGGACAAGAATTTGGACATAAGCTATGGCGCAGCCGGCCCCGCAGTGCGCGCTCAGTATTTTTTTTTCATATTTTTCTGTGTTGGAGCAGATGGAAAGCAATGCACCCTGGGATATGTCATTTATCACTGTGACAATGTGTAGCTTACCCGTGAACCGCTCACCACAGGGGAACCGCCAGATCCTAAACCCATCCCTGCAAAAACCGACGCCGGACCGCTGAAGTTTGGCAACGGCCGCACTGCTCATTAATTTAATCATATTAATTTATTAGTTGTGTGCATCAAAGTTAATCCACTGCTGAATTGTCACAAGCAACAGTTTCCATGCCGGCGGCTCCCAGAAGGGCGCGAGAACGGTGCTTACAATTCGCATTTCTAGAAAAACATCTGCACAGATGAAACTGCGGCGATAGAGGACATGGATTCAGGAGGGGGGGGGGGGCTTTAGAATATTATTTCCACAGTTGTATAACAATCTACACCGCAAAACAGGGACAAGACTGACGTAAGACATGATGATCTAAACATGAATTCACAAGTGAGATACATCGACGATTTACTGCGGCTGTCTTATGGTCTAGAGCCGTGTTTCTCATCCTTTTTTCAGTCAAGGCACACCCCAGAAATTTTGGACAGTCTCAAGGCACCCTTTAAAATTATGGACAGTCTTGAGGCACCCCATCCTAAAAAACATTCTAATAGTTTTACATAATGCAGCAACATCCACACACGTAGGACGCCCATCGTTAGAGGTACAAGTTGGTACTGACTAGTATTTCAAGGTTTCTCCTTTTCCTCAGTTTTCTCCATCACTCAGGTAATATGACCCAAAACTTATGGAGAGAAGCAGGGGAGGGTCAAACAAGCATGCTACACAGGAGACTGACATCCTCCTTATCAACTGATGTCATTGGTCGTTAGCAGGATGGCGGCTAGAGGGTCGTAATGGTGCACAATGAAAACCTGTGACTTTGTGTAACGCAGGGATCCTCAAACTACGGCCCTCCAGCTGTTGCGGAACTACACATCCCATAAGGCATTGTAAAACTCTGACATTCACAGACATGACTAGGCATGATGGGAATTGTAGTTCCTGAACAACTGGAGGGCCATAGTTTGAAGATCCCTGGTATAACGTAAAAGGCAGGCTTCATCCACCCGTTGCCTTGTATACAATTTTTGGGACATTTTTGGGCCATTTTTTTGAGGCACCCCTGGGCACCCTGGTTGAAAAAGGCTAATCCAGAGACATCGGCACACCCCCAGTGACTTCACAGTTCAGCATTTCAGTTAAAGAATACAGCCTGGTCACGGAACCACCCCCAGCTTGCTGAATGGACAGCTGAAGCTGCATCGCTGCGCCCCTATGAGCTCATCACTTATTTACACATGGGGCAAACTCCTAGTCTAGGACTTTGGCTCCACCTCTGCAGATGCCACAGCGCATGTGCATTTTTGTGCAAATTTGCGCTTTGGGTTTAGAGCAGCCTATTAATTTCCAAGGGCTGCCCTATGCCTATGCCAATCGCACCACACCAACACATTTTACACATATTTTGTCACTATGCATTCTGGTGCATGTTTTTGTGCATGCACCAGCAAGAGGTTTGTGTATCCCATTAATAATTAAGGGTATTAAAAAATAATAGCATCGCAGCGTGCTTGCCAAAGGGATATGCATCTTCGGTGTGTTGCAGGAACGCATGCCATTTTGTGTGCATTCCCACACTACATAAATGTGAATGGTTTGCCAAAGAAGCGAATACAAAAATAGAATCAGGAACTTAAAATAACTTTTTAAAAATAAATTTAGATTTTTTTTTCGTCTTCAGGCTCCTTTCACATGTATATCTTCCGTCTCCATTCAAATGCGGGAATACGATGCTCATTTTGCCACATGCAAAAAGGCAGTAAAAAAAACCCCATGCAAACCATGGCCAAAAACCCCATGAGCTACTTGTAATCAATGGGCTGCCCCATGTATGATGCGTGAAAATTGCGCCAAAACAAAAGACTTGGAAAAAAAAAGCATGATTCAAATCGTGAGATGGTATTTCTGTCCATTCAGTCCTGATATTACACATGCTCACGCACGCACACTGTTGCATCTGTATAGGTGTGGCCTAAGTCATAGACAAGAAGTTTACTGTCTGACGTAAATAAGTGATGAGCTCATGGGGGCGTGGTGATTCAGCTTTACTGTCCAGTCAGCAGAATGGGTGTGGTTTCATAACCAGGCTGTTTTCCTTAACTAAAATCCTGATTGGTGAGGTCACTGGAGGGGTGCTGGTGTCTCTGGACCAGGGCAAGGGGTGGGCAGAGGAGCGGCTGCCCTGGGCGCAGCATGTATTGTAGGGATGGGGGCACCGCAAGTTCCTTCTACTATAAAGGCTGATAGAAGTAGTGACAGCTGCACCACTACTTCTGTCAGTCTAGCATTGGAAGCAGCAAGGGAAGCAGGAGAGAGTCAGGAGGGGGGGGGGGGCTATGCTCTCTCTCCCCTCCTCCTCATAAGCTCACACATAATGAAGGGGGAGGGGGTGCAATTTGTCATCTTTGCCCTGGGCACTAGATCTTGTCCCAGCACTGGTCAGAAGCATGAAACAGCGGTAAATCGTCAATGTATCTCACTTGTCACACATTCCTTCTACTATAAGGCTGACAGGAGTAGTGACAGCTGCGTCAACTTCTGACAGTCAAGCGTTGGAAACAGCAAGGGCAGCAGGAGAGAGCCAGGGGGAGGTGCGGGTTGTGCGCTCTTTCCCCTCCTCCTCATAAGCTTACACATAATGAACGGGGAGGGTGCAATTTGTCATCTTTGCTCTGGGCACTGAATGATCTTGTCCCATCACTGGTCTGGATCATGAAACAGTAGCGGTAAATCGTTGGCGCATCTCACTAGTCACACATTAGTTCTACTAAAATGCTGATAGGAGTAGTGACAGCTGAGTCACAACTTCTGCAAGTCTAGCGTTGGAAACAGCAAGGGCAGCAGGAGAGAGCCAGGAGGAGGTGCGGGTTGTGCGCTCTCTCCCCTCCTCTTCATAAGCTTACACATAATGAATAAGGGAGGGGGGTGCAATTTGTCATCTTTGCCCTGGGCACTTGACAAACTTGTCCCAGTAAATCGTCGACGTATCTCGCTGGTCGTTGTCACACAGCACAGCCAGCCAGCCCAATGACCAGCCTTTTTCTGTTGCAGTAAAGCAACACAGCTGGCGCACCTCTTTGCATTTAACCTGTGATCTGACAGTGAAGGAGCAGAAACAGCTTGATGAGGTCATCTAGGGCGACGCATGCAAATTGCACCCACCAAACCACATGGTACTTTTCCTGTGCCTTAAAATGAATGAGTTGTCAATTACAGGGGGAAAAGTTGCATTGGCCTGCCCCCCCACCCCCCTCTTACAGCTGGGCATAATTATTCTGATTACATTTATATGGGTTACAAAGCAGCACATCCCCCTTTCTTGCCTAGACGAGAGTGACCATTTTTTTTTACCTGCCCCTCCCACCCCAGGTCCCGAGCTGACCCTACAGCCCATCTGCTCAAACATTGGTTTTCTTCAACCATCTGCGCATGCGCAGTGTTTATTGCACATGCACAAAGATTCCTATTAGGGAGGTCAGAAGACTCTGCTGTCATTGCACATGCACATCAGAGTTCTCATCAAAGTTCCCTTTACAATTGACATGAACGGGACTGCCTGCATGGGATGCAGTTGACTAGGGAGGAAGGAGCTCCCGATGTCTGGAATAATGAAACTCCGGCTGGGAGAATACAAACGTTTATTGAAAGTATAAAAATGTACAGATCGAAACAACGCGTTTCAGAGGCAAAAAGGTCTTGCACCACACAAGCCAGCATTTGCCATTACAAGAAATTCTGGTACTGCCCCAGAGCCCACCCATCTCTGTTAGCACATACCAACAGCCCTGAGGAAAGGGTAGGCAATTCCCCCGAAACAATTTGGCTCGATCTGTATGTTTTCATACTTTCAATAAAGGATAGCATTCTCCCAGCAAAAGCTGCAATACTCCGGACACCAGCCTCTCCTTCCTCCCCATTTAAGTATTGTTTCTGCAGAAGCATCAGCCCCGTCGCACCAGGAAGGTAGAAGCCCAAACCTCCAAGGGGGATCAGCACCACCACCCACCTCCACCCTCCTAATAACTACTAACCATTTCAATCAGTCCAGCACAACCTCCAGCTTAACCAATTGCATGGGATGCACAGAAAACCTATGCATTCCCAGCCCCGCATGGGTGTACAGTATAGAACGCCATGTGTGAATGAGACCTAAAAGATATAACAGTCACTGGCAGGGTCACCAGGTGAAAATAAAGGAAAAAAGAAAAGGAACTCAGCCATCACATCTTAGAACACATGTATCAAACACAAGGCCCTGGGGCCAAATCCGACCCTTCAGGCCATTTTTTTGTGGCCCTCACATCTCTCCTGCAAATGTTGCACCCCCTTCCTCTCCAGTCTCCACCCCCACCTTGTCTCAGCAGTGAGAACAGAACTCCTCTGTCAGATCCTACGCTTTTCCCTGCAGCCATGGAGAGGCTTGTCTTGGCCCCTTTGCAGCAGTCTGCAGCTGAGAGGAGGGCAGAACTCCTCCTACAGATCCTGCGCCTGGGCTCCTGGGCCTTGTGTTTGGCACATTTGAAATAGAGTTGGACACCCCAGTCTTAGAATGAGTAAGCTGCAATATGTTACATTCTGCTTTTTGGGTTCAGATACATTGTAACATGGTCAGAGGCGAAGCCGAAGGTTTCAATGTATCAAAGTGACTCCAAGGTTATCTAGGAAAACGCCGGATGGTAGAGAGATGTTTACATTGACAAAAGATATAACTGGGCAGGAAAAACAACAACAATGGGAATTCTTTTCCTGATAATTCATTTTATTACGGGCGGCCGCGGCATTGTCCCGAGTTCCCGGGGGGATCGCATGGAAGAGATAATTACTCTGCCGCTGAGTACAGCAAGAAATTCGCTCAATAATCATGTTAATGCAAGAAGGCAGCAAAAGGGTAACGCCACAATCTGCGCAACATGGCCGCCCTCATGCCAATGTAATCTTTGGGGGGATCTTTGTGAAATCAAATAAATATAAAAAATAAATGAATTTACATTTCAGGACACTCTGATAAGGGACTTTGCATTACAGGAACGTTTTTCTTCCTGGTTCAGACCTGCTCAGCCATAATGAGGGGGTGTGGCCACACACGTAACCTCATTTTATTTTTTATTTCCTTAGAGACCATGTCTATAAATTGTATCTATTTATATTAATAGCTATGTGTGTGTGTGTATATATATATATATATATATATATATATATATATATATATATATATATATATATACACACACACACACACACACACATACATATATATATATATATATATATATATATACACACATATATATATATATATATATATAGTGGGTGTGTGTGTGCATAAATATATATACACATACATACATACTGTATATATACACACACCTATATACACATATATATATATATATATATATATATATATATATATATATATATATATATATATATATATATATATATATATATATATATACTAACATAAATACACACACACATATACAGTGGGTACGGAAAGTATTCAGACCCCCTTAAATTTTTCACTCTTTGTTATATTGCAGCCATTTGCTAAAATCATTTAAGTTCATTCTTCTTCCTCATGAATGTACACATAGCACCCCATACTGACAGAAAAACACAGAATTGTTGACATTGTTGCAGATTTATTAAAAAAGAAAAACTGAAATATCACATGGTCCTAAGTATTCAGACCCTTTGCTCAGTATTTAGTAGAAGCCCCCTTTTGATCTAATACAGCCAGGAGTCTTTTTGGGAAAGATGCAACAAGTCTTTCACACCTGGATTTGGGGATCCTCTGCCATTCCTCCTTGCAGATCCTCTCCAGTTCTGTCAGGTTGGATGGTAAGCGTTGGTGGACAGCCATTTTTAGGTCTCTCCAGAGATGCTCAATTGGGTTTAAGTCAGGGCTCTGGCTGGGCCATTCAAGAACAGTCACGGAGTTGTTGTGAAGCCACTCCTTCGTTATTTTAGCTGTGTGCTTAGGGTCATTGTCTTGTTGGAAGGTAAACCTTTGGCCCAGTCTGAGGTCCAGAGCACTCTGGAGAAGGTTTTTGTCCAGGATATCCCGGTACTTGGCCACATTCATCTTTCCCTCGATTGCAACCAGTCGTCCTGTCCCTGCAGCTGAAAAACACCCCCACAGCATGATGCTGCCACCACCATGCTTCACTGTTGGGACTGTATTGGACAGGTGATGAGCAGTGCCTGGTTTTCTCCACACATACCACTTAGAATTAAGGCCAAAAAGTTCTATTTTGGTCTCATCAGACCAGAGAATCTTATTTCTCACCATCTTGGAGTCCTTCAGGTGTTTTTTAGCAAACTCCATGCGGGCTTTCATGTGTCTTACACTGAGGAGAGGCTTCCGTCGGGCCACTCTGCCATAAAGCCCCGACTGGTAGAGGGCTGCAGTGATGGTTGACTTTCTACAACTTTCTCCCATCTCCTGACTGCATCTCTGGAGCTCAGCCACAGTGATCTTTGGGTTCTTCTTTACCTCTCTCACCAAGGCTCTTCTCCCCCGATAGCTCAGTTTGGCGGACGGCCAGCTCTAGGAAGGGTTCTGGTCGTCCCAAACGTCTTCCATTTGAGGATTATGGAGGCCACTGTGCTCTTAGGAACCTTAAGTGCAGCAGAAATCTTTTTGTAACCTTGGCCAGATCTGTGCCTTGCCACAATTCTGTCTCTGGGCTCTTCAGGCAGTTCCTTTGACCTCATGATTCTCATTTGCTCTGACATGCATTGTGATCTGGAAGGTCTTATATAGACAGGTGTGTGGCTTTCCTAATCAAGTCCAATCAGTATAATCAAACACAGCTGGACTCAAATGAAGGTGTAGAACCATCTCAAGGATGATCAGAAGAAATGGAAAGCACCTGAGTTAAATATATGAGTGTCACAGCAAAGGGTCTGAATACTTAGGACCATGTGATATTTCAGTTTTTCTTTTTTAATAAATCTGCAACAATGTCAACAATTCTGTGTTTTTCTGTCAGTATGGGGTGCTATGTGTACATTCATGAGGAAGAAGAATGAACTTAAATGGTTTTAGCAAATTGCTGCAATATAACAAAGAGTGAAAAATTTAAGGGGGTCTGAATACTTTCCGTACCCACTGTATATATATATATACATACACACACACACACACACACACTATATTGTCAAAAGTATTGGGACGCCTGCCTTTACACGCACATGTACTTTAATGGCATCCCAGTCTAATGCTGGCCATACACTATACACAAAATTGCCCAAAAATCGGTCATTTGGAAAGTTTGTTTGTTTGTTTTTTCGGCCAGTTGATGGCCACAAATTGGTAATCAGTTGTTCTTTGTTTTTTTTGGGGCTCAAAAACGTCACAAGTTTGGAAATTTTCTCCTGAATGAATGACAAATTGAAAGGTTAATGCGCTTCTCGTCCAAACTAATTGCGCTCCGTATATGTAAAAAAACGAACAGAAAACGGATTAATTTATGTTCATTGAATGATTTATCGGTCATTACATGATGGCACGATCGTCTGCTCTCACAGCCGAGTGTTTGTTTTTCAAAAATGAGTTTGAACGATTTTTCGTATAGTGTATGGCCAGCATTAGTCTGTAGGGTTCAATATTGAGTTGGCTCACCCTTTGCAGCTATAACAACTTCAACTCTTCTAGGAAGGCTGTCCACAAGGTTTAGGAGTGTCTATGGGAATGTTTCACCATTCTTCCAGAAGTGCATTTGTGAGGTCAGTCACTGATATTGGAGAAGTCCTGGCTCACAGTGTCCGCTCTAATTCATCCCAAAAGTGTTCTATGGGGTTGAGGTCAGGACCAGTCAAGTTCCTCCACCCCAAACTCGCTCATCCATGTCTTCATTAACCTTGCTTTGTGCACTGGTGGGCAGTCATGTTGGAACAGGAAGGGGCCATCTCCAAATGGTTCCCACAATGTTGGGAGCATGAAATTGTACAAAATGTCTTGGTATGCTGACGCCTTAAGAGTTCCCTTCACTGGAACTAAGGGGCCAAGCCCAACCCCTGAAAAACAACCCCACACCATAATCCCCCCTCCACCAAATGATTTGGACCAGCGCACAAAGCAAGGTCCATAAAGACTTGGATGAGCGAGTTTGGGGTAGAGGAACTTGACTGTCCTGCACAGAGTCCTGACCTCAACCCGATAGAACACCTTTGGGATGAATTAGAGTGGAGACTACGAGTCAGGCCTTCTCGTCCAACATCAGTGCCTGACCTCACAAATGCGCTTCTGGAAGAATGGTGAAACATTCCCATAGACACTCCTAAACCTTGTGGACGGCCTTCCCAGAAGAGGTGAAGCTGTTATAGCTGCAAAGGGTGGGCCAACTCAATATTGAACCCTACGGAGTAAGACTGGGATGCAATTAAAGTTCATGTGTGTGTAAAGGCAGGCGTCCCAATACTTTGGACAATGTAGTGTATATGCAGTTCCAAGGAAATAGGCTTTCCTCTGAGGCCCTGAGCGCTCCAAGCATAGTGATCAAGCCATATGAGATGGCTACCAGTGGTTGGCAGGATGGGCTCTTGATCAAGTGATCACTATGACAGCCAATCGCAGTGATCATTTATTTAGAAAACCCATAAATTGCATCTGGAACACGTTTACACCAGCATCACATTATATTTATAAATATATATATATATATATATATATATATATATATATATATATATATAAATTGGCCCTACTGTGTATGTATGTATGCGAGTTAAGGACCTTAGGTTGTAAGCTCCTTGAGGGCAGGGACTGATGTGAATGTGCAATGTATATGTAAAGCGCTGCGTAAATTGACAATGCTATATAAGTACCTGAAATAAAATATATATATATATCTCAAAGAAAAAAGTCTTTCCTCTGATGCACTGATGTTTCTAGCACAGTGACCACGGCATCACCGGTGGCTATCAGTGGTTGGCAGGATGGGCTCTTGATCACGTGATTAGCCAATCCCAGCCATCATTTAATTAGAAAGCTAATGGCACATATTAACAACTCCACGCCAGCATCACAAATATATATGCAGCACTCACTTAACGCTCCCAGCAGAGTGACCAAGCCATCACCCATGGCTCCCGATCGCTGTGACAGCCAATCACAGTGGCCAGGTACAGCGCTGCTCAAAGCTGGAGGATGACAGACATCCCTGCCGGTGTCCAGAATGTGGGAGCAGGAGTCACAGCAATAATTCAGGAGTGTAGGCATATGCAAGATGAGACGCCGCTCAAACCATCCTCTGTCACCAAGGCCCAGGGGGCAGGGCCAAACATGTCAGTGGCATGGCCAGGACAGCGCTGGCTGGGGCCATACAGTTACATTCATATTTAAAGCACCGGGTCAGTTTTGAGCGGCGGCTCATCTTGCATAAGCCAATCACAGTGATCACATAATTGAAAAGGCAGTCTCCGATGTTAAGGACTTCTAAAAAGAGCCCTAAAGGAATTAAAGCACCCCACCCCCCAGCTCTGTTAACCTCCCCCTTTGTCATCTTTTCTTCCTCCTGCCACTGAAAATATTCAATTTCTGGGTACAACTATCAGGTTCTTGCAGGGACTGGGAGCATGTGACCTCCTCTCTGGATGTAGTGCTCTGGCCTAGTCAAGGCAGCCATCAGAAATTTTGGGGCTGACCACCTGGCCATTGAATGCCTAAAGGAGGGAGAGGAGGAGAATTGAGCATTTAGCGGTTCCTCTGTATGATGTCCCTGCCCCCCCCCCATCTAGGTGTACAAGGGGCCACACTGGCCCCTGGAGCCAAATTGCACATGTGTCCCCCTGTAGTTATGCCCCTGGTTGGGACCAGTGGCAGCGGTGGTGGATGGGATCAGTGGTGGTGGTGGTGGGGATGATGTCGGTCAGTGATGGCACCAGGGCCCACTCTCAACTGTGCATGTAAATAGAATTCCCACACATGTGCATCACCTTAACAAGAAGCTGCCACCAATATGGGCAGAAATCCGGCCATACATCAAAACTGAAGAAGCAGCGGGCAGCAGGTTGTGAACACACACACACAGTGGTGGAACACCAGTGCCCCGCTCCTGGGCCCCTCCGGACCCTTACATGTGTATGGGCTGTCCCCACCCTGATGGCGGCCCTGGGCCTAGTGCCTAACATTGTCACATGACCGAGGGGCTGACATCATTGCCCCCCCATGAACTACAGCATCGGGAATGTTGGGCAAGCCGAAAGAGCAGGGGGTTAGGGCTGTGAAAGTGAGCGTAGCTGGGTGAGGGGAGGGGCTTTAAAGGGACTATTTGATTCGGCAATGTGTGAAGACGTTCTGGGTCTATTTATAAACTCTATAATTGTTCGCTTATTTAGACACACCTGGGGCAATGCACTAATTCCTCTTTTTTTTGTGCTATTTTGCGCATTAGTCAGGCAGCCCATTGACTGGGCTGCCTAAGACTTAACAAACACGCCAAAGTAACTCCTACACCTTTTTTTGGGGATTAAGCCTTGTGCGTTTCCCTACTGCGCATTTTGTCACATGACAAAACCTACATCTGCTAGCCATATTTTGGGTGCCATTTAAAGAAAATGGCACTGCAAGCGTGATGAGCGTTTTGGCACGTGTGCAGAAACGCGCGAGTGTGAATGGTGTCTTAGGGCTAATTTTCACCAAATTTATGATGACATCACAACTTGCCAAGAATAACTTTGCAATATAAAAAATTATTATTGTATAGACTAGCTATGGAGTCTTCTTGCATTTAATGGAATCATCATAGCAGTGATGTAACTCGGCCAGCTGTCATGCGCACTGTGCTTGGCGGAGTTCTCCCTTAATTAGAATGAAGTGGCGCTCACGTACAGAATTAATTACTGGCGATGACACGAGCTCCAGGAGGTTTTTTCCCCGCACCGGGCGGAGGGCATCGTGCTGAAGACAGCAGCCACTGCGGCGCTCCCAGCAGACTGCGCCACTTAAATCAATATTAGTTTACTTCCCCTGGATGAGGAGGAAAGGCTGATCGGATAATGACTCTCGTTACCTGTGGGGGAGATCAGTCCTGGAGATAAGAGACCCGGCACTCCGTGCGGCAGAAGACGTGCGTTCTCCTGAATGGCGACTCCCAGCGAACGCTTCGGGGGCCTCCCGGGCCGAGAGCTGCAGAGGAATAGAAGGATTCAGAATCAGAGCCGATATAAAGAATACATCAGAGCGCGGCGATGAAAAGGCCAAACTCACTAAATACAGACACTTTACCTTCAATAACCTTCCCAATGAGATCAGCTAATAGGAGAACAGAGAGAGATAGTATGAAAGAAAGGGGGAGGGGAAGAGAGAGGAAGAGAATACAAGAGCGAGAGAGAGAATACAAGAGAGAGAGATAAGAGAGGGAGAGAGAGAGAGAGAGAGATACCAGAGAGAGAGAGAGAAACATCATAAAACAGATTAACAGAC
>NC_138774.1:6515613-6574031 GCF_965119305.1 Pelophylax lessonae | reverse complement strand
AAGAAAGAAAGAGAAAGAAAGAAAGAAAGAGAAAGAAAGAAGAAAGAGGAAAGAAAGAAAGAAAGAAAGAGAAAGAAAGAAAGAAAGAAAGAAAGAAAGAAAGAAAGAAAGAAAGAAAGAAAGAAAGAAAGAAAGAAAGAAAGAAAGAAAAAAATTAAAAAGGAGAGGAGAAAGAAAGAAAACTGGAAAAATGAAAGAGTAGACGAGAGGAGAGGAGGAGGAGAGAAAAAGAAAGAAAGAAAGACAGAGAAAGAGAGAAAGAAAAAGAGAAGAAGGGAAAAAAAAATAGGAAAAGGAAAAGGGAAAGAAAGGAATGAAAGGAAGGAAAGAGAAAAAAGAAAAGAAAAGATAGTATGTATGGGTTAGGCTGACCTTAGCCATGTGTCAGAAGCAGTTAATAAGAGATGATAACGGCCCTCAGTGAAGCAGGGAAGTGTTGCTGGGAAGGAGGATGAGGATGGGCCCCGCTCTGTGTCACCCTGTTTATTGTCCCCTCATGCGGGAAGATGGATTGCGGTGTACACCAGGGCACGGATAATAGGGTTAACCTCCCCTATCATGGCTGCCATCTCCTCGCAGGCCCCGCAGCCTCATATTAGGCGCTCAGGCTCAATTTCAAATCTGCGGCGTAAAAGAATGCAACAAAAAGCTATATATTTCTATACAGTGTCCCCTCCTCCCCATAACCTGATTTGTGCCAGTCCCATTTCCATGGAAGGCCGTGCAATGCAATATCTCATCTGTAAATCTACTTCCAGCACGGAATATATCAGCCGGAGTAATATAATGGGAAAATCACAATATATATTTCACCCACCAATTATTTTCCCACGGCTGAAATTGGCTCTGTCTGTACCATGTCAATTCTGAGATATGGGATAAGAAATACATCCCCCAAAAAAAATCACATAGGTATATACTGTATACCTACAGACACAGACTGATATATATACACACAAATCATATAGAATAGTAGGAGTTAATGAACCCACGATAATGAACTCAGTAAATGAATGGCTTCATTTTGGCAACTTTGTAGCAAGTTTGTTTGTTTTTGTCTATATTATGTAGTTATAGGTGAAATTTCATCCTTTATATCTAGATGGCTTTATATGGCAGCAAATGGTCCAATGGGTGTCATTTTTGCATGTGCCCACCATCTCACAATTCTGTACAAAATGGTCTAAAATAAAAAAAAATAAATAAAAAAAAAATACACCCCAAGCGGGAAAAAGCACCAACACCATCAAATGGACGGTGACTAAGGATGAACCTAATCAGTTTTCATTGAAATTCAGCAGAATTTATCTACAATATTTATCAATGCATTGGAGTCTATATAGGAAGAAGAAATGATGGTGCTTTAGGGTTCTCAAGGGCTTTAATTGGCTCCTGGGGGTTCCAGAAGTTTGTTTCAACCTGCACATGCCAAAAAACTCCCTAACACCAAACCCGACACTACCCCAAACACCAAACCTGACACTATCCCAAACACCAAACCTGACACTATCCCAAACACCAAACCTGACACTATCCCAAACACCAAACCTGACACTATCCCAAACACCAAACCCGACACTATCCATAACACCAAACCTGACACTACCCCAAACACCAAACCTGACACTACCCCAAACACCAAACCTGACACTATCCCAAACACCAAACCCGACACTATCCATAACACCAAACCTGACACTACCCCAAACACCAAACCCGACACTATCCCAAACACCAAACCCGACACTATCCCAAACACCAAACCTGACACTATCCCAAACACCAAACCTGACACTATCCCAAACACCAAACCTGACACTATCCCAAACACCAAACCTGACACTATCCCAAACACCAAACCTGACACTATCCCAAACACCAAACCCGACACTATCCCAAACACCAAACCCGACACTATCCCAAATACCAAACCTGACACTATCCCAAATACCAAACCTGACACTATCCCAAACACCAAACCTGACACTATCCCAAACATGACACTATCCCAAACACCAAACCTGACACTACCCCAAACACCAAACCTGACACTATCCCAAACATGACACTATCCCAAACACCAAACCTGACACTATCCCAAACATGACACTATCCCAAATACCAAACCTGACACTATCCCAAACACCAAACCTGACACTATCCCAAACATGACACTACCCCAAACACCAAACCTGACACTACCCCAAACACCAAACCTGACACTACCCCAAACACCAAACCTGACACTACCCCAAACACCAAACCCGACACTATCCCAAACACCAAACCTGACACTATCCCAAACATGACACTATCCCAAATACCAAACCTGACACTATCCCAAACACCAAACCTGACACTATCCCAAACATGACACTATCCCAAACACCAAACCTGACACTACCCCAAACACCAAACCTGACACTATCCATAACACCAAACCTGACACTACCCCAAACACCAAACCCGACACTATCCCAAACACCAAACCCGACACTATCCCAAACACCAAACCTGACACTATCCATAACACCAAACCCGACACTATCCCAAACACCAAACCTGACACTATCCCAAACACCAAACCTGACACTATCCCAAACACCAAACCCGACACTATCCCAAACACCAAACCCGACACTATCCCAAATACCAAACCTGACACTATCCCAAATACCAAACCTGACACTATCCCAAACACCAAACCTGACACTATCCCAAACATGACACTATCCCAAACACCAAACCTGACACTACCCCAAACACCAAACCTGACACTATCCCAAACATGACACTATCCCAAACACCAAACCTGACACTATCCCAAACATGACACTATCCCAAATACCAAACCTGACACTATCCCAAACACCAAACCTGACACTATCCCAAACATGACACTATCCCAAACACCAAACCTGACACTACCCCAAACACCAAACCTGACACTACCCCAAACACCAAACCTGACACTACCCCAAACACCAAACCCGACACTATCCCAAACACCAAACCCGACACTATCCCAAACACCAAACCCGACACTATCCCAAACACCAAACCCGACACTATCCCAAACCTGACACTATCCCAAACACCAAACCTGACACTATCCCAAACACCAAACCTGACACTATCCCAAACACTAAACCTGACACTACCCTAAACACCAAACCTGACACTATCCCAAACACCAAACCCGACACTATCCCAAACACCAAACCCGACACTATCCCAAACACCAAACCTGACACTATCCCAAACACCAAACCTGACACTACCCCAAACACCAAACCCGACACTATCCCAAACACCAAACCCGACACTATCCCAAACACCAAACCCGACACTATCCCAAACCTGACACTATCCCAAACACCAAACCTGACACTATCCCAAACACCAAACCTGACACTATCCCAAACACTAAACCTGACACTACCCTAAACACCAAACCTGACACTATCCCAAACACCAAACCCGACACTATCCCAAACACCAAACCCGACACTACCCCAAACACCAAACCTGACACTACCCCAAACACCAAACCTGACACTATCCCAAACACCAAACCTGACACTACCCCTAACACCAAACCTGACACTACCCCAAACACCAAACCCGACACTATCCCAAACACCAAACCTGACACTATCCCAAACACCAAACCTGACACTATCCCAAACACCAAACCTGACACTACCCCAAACCTGACACTACCCCAAACACCAAACCTATTGGCAAACTGAATGATAACCTTAAACATCGTTTTTAAACCAAGCCATGTGATCCTTAGAACATCACGGTTAGGTTGACTGCATAGGTTTGTTGGTAGCACTGGGGTGTCAAAGTTTTAAAGAGAACTTTCTTTTGTTTTTTAAAGGGTGAGTTCACCGATGTATTAACATGCACTATGCAAAAAAAAAAAGGGTCCCAGTATTTAAAAAACAAAACTAAAAAACAATAAAAAAAGAAAAAACAGCCTACTTTAAATGATAATCAAGTAGGCCAAGCAGAACGTCTTTGAAGGTTGGCCAAAAAACACAAACTCCATTCAAAGATGTGAGAACGGTTAGGTGTACCTCTAGCATCTAAGGCAGAGGTCTCCAAACCACATCCGGCTTGTTAGAAGATTTAATCCAGCCTGCAGCTAGGGACAGAGGTGTATCTTCAGACTCACTACCCAGACTGAGGATTCAAATCAAGTACAGCCATACTGTAAGCCTAATTGGACTGGTAAGAGGGGGGGACTTCAATGGGGAGCGTGATGTAAGGGGGTACTCCAATGGGGAGGCTGATGTAAGAAAGGATTCTGATGGGGACCCTAATGTAAGGGGGGTACTATGATGGGGACCTTAATGCCTTAATGTAAGGGGGGACTTCAATGGGGAGCCTGATGCAAGGATGTAAGGGGGGACTCTGATGGGATCGCTGATGTAAGGGGGACTTTGATGGGGACCCTGATGCAAGGGGGGACTCTGATAGGATTCCTAATGTAATGGGGGAATCTGACGAGGAGCCTGATGTAAAGATTAAAGAGGGGACTATTATGGGGACCTTGATGTAAGGGGGGGGACTGTGATTGTTACATAATTAGTCAGGGTGAAAAAAGTCCATTTAGCTCAACCCATAAAAATAAAAAAAAATAAAACACAACCACACAATCCCATACGTAATGGGAAGATTGATGTAAGGGAGGACTCGGATGAGGAGTCGATTGTAAGGGTGAGACTCCAATGGGGAGCCTGAAGTAAGGTGGAGACTCCAATGGGGAGCCTGAAGTAAGGTGGAGACTCCAATGGGGAGCCTGAAGTAAGGGGAGACTCCAATGGGGAGCTTGATGCAAGGGTAGACTCCAATGGGAAGCCTGATGTAGAGATGTGAGGATATAAGGGGGACCCTGATGAAAAGGGGAATCTGATCGGGACTCTAATGTAAGGGGGGGAATCTGACGGGGACCCTGGTGTAAGGGGGGAATCTGACGGGGACCCTGGTGTAAGGGGGGAATCTGACGGGGACCCTGATGTAAGGGGGGAATCTGACGGGGACCCTGGTGTAAGGGGGGGAATCTGATGGGGACCCTGGTGTAAGGGGGGCGGATCTGATAGGAACCCTGGTGTAAGGGGGGAATCTGATGGGGACCCTGATGTAAGGGGGGATTCTGATGGGGACCCTGGTGTAAAAGAACAATCTGATGGGGACCCTGATGTAAGAGGGCAATCTGATGGGGACCCTGATGTAAAAAGCGGGACTTCTGAAGTGATGGGGGTGCTTCTGATGTGATATTTCCTGGAGCATGTTTATGCATTTATTTGAATTTTCATAATGGATTTATAAAGCTGATTTTTTTTTAGCCACTAATATTTATAAAAAATATTACGTGGCCCTTGAACTGAAAAGTTTGGAGACCCCGTACCTACGGTATGTAATTACCACTCTTCTCCCATCTCACAACCAGGCACATGCATGTACAGTGTGGTCTCACTCAGCCAATGCTCATTCCTTAGATGCACTTAATGGATCTCATGTCCTAGATTTTGTGCAGGACATGGCGAACGTCGCAGAACGGAAGTACTTTGGCCAGGCTTCAGGAAGCCATACTTAGCCTACAGACCCATCATTTGAAATAGGCTCAATTTGTCTCCACTGAAGAACATCCTTTTACACTACTGGTGCCCCTTTATTGAAAAGTACATTTTATTACAAAGGAGAAGTTAACCTTGAGGCGAATTAAAAGGTTAGAGGCCTACTGCAATCACATTTTGGTAAAACTGACAATTTCACTACAAAAATCTGCTTCAGACTGGCTGCTCAAACCCAACAATAACAGAATAATTTCATTCTTTATTTTTCTTAGAATTAAAAGTGATTTGCACAGCTTCCTGCAAAATGCCCACAATCAATCTGGGAAAAAATTCAATGGTTCCTCCACCATACTTGTGCCTTATCCTTTAAATGGCCAGGTCATAATGTAAAGTGATGGCACAGGGCCGAGAGTCCAGTGGGACCTCAGCATGGCCATTGGTCATAATACAAAGTGATGGCACAGGGACATCAGCATGGCCATTGGTTGTAATATAAAGTGATGGCACAGGGCGAAGAGTCGACTGGGACATCAGCATGGCCATTGGTTGTAATATAAAGTGATGGCATAGGGCCAAGAGTCCACTGGGACATGAACATGGCCATTGGTCATAATAAAAAGTGATGGCATAGGGCCAAGTGTCCAGTGGGACATCAGCATGGCCATTGGTTGTAATATAAAGTGATGGCACAGGGCCAAGAGTCCATCGAGACATCAGCATGGCCATTGGTCATAATACAAAGTGATGGCACAGGGACATCAGCATGGCCATTGGTTGTAATATAAAAGTGATGGCACAGGGCCAAGAGTCTACTGGGATATCAACATGGCCATTGGTTGTAATATAAAGTGATGGCACAGGGCCAAGGGTCTACCGTGAGATCGGCATGGCCATTGGTTGTAATATAAAGTGATGGCACAGGGCCAAGAGTCCATTGAGACATCAGCATGGCCATTGGTTGTAATATAAAGTGATGGCACAGAGCCAAGAGTCCATCGAGACATCAGCATGGCCATTGGTCATAATACAAAGTGATGGCACAGGGACATCAGCATGGCCATTGGTTGTAATATAAAGTGATGGCACAGGGCCAAGAGTCCACCGTGACATTGGCATGGACACTGGTTGTAATATAAAGTGATGGCACAGGGCCAAGAGCCCACCGGGACATCAGCATGGTCATTGGTCATAATAGAAAGTGATGGCACAGGGACATCAGCATGGCCATTGGTTGTAATATAAAGTGATGGCATAGGGCCAAGAGTCCATCGAGACATCAGCATGGCCATTGGTCATAATACAAAGTGATGGCACAGGGACATCAGCATGGCCATTGGTTGTAATATAAAGTGATGGCACAGGGCCAAGAGCCCACCGGGACATCAGCATGGTCATTGGTCATAATAGAAAGTGATGGCACAGGGACATCAGCATGGCCATTGGTTGTAATATAAAGTGATGGCATAGGGCCAAGAGTCCACTGGGACATCAACATGGCCATTGGTCATAATAAAAAGTGATGTCATAGGGCCAAGAGTCTTGTGGGACATCAGCATGGCCATTGGTCATAATACAAAGTGATGGCACAGGGACATCAGCATTGCCATTGGTTGTAATATAAAGTGATGGCACAGGGCCAAGAGTCTACCGCGACATCGGCATGGCCATTGGTCATAATAAAAAGTGATGTCATAGGGCCAAGAGTCTTGTGGGACATCAGCATGGCCATTGGTCATAATAGAAAGTGATGGCACAGGGACATCAGCATGGCCATTGGTTGTAATATAAAGTGATGGCATAGGGCCAAGAGTCCACTGGGACATCAACATGGCCATTGGTCATAATAAAAAGTGATGTCATAGGGCCAAGAGTCTTGTGGGACATCAGCATGGCCATTGGTCATAATACAAAGTGATGGCACAGGGACATCAGCATTGCCATTGGTTGTAATATAAAGTGATGGCACAGGGCCAAGAGTCTACCGCGACATCGGCATGGCCATTGGTCATAATAAAAAGTGATGTCATAGGGCCAAGAGTCTTGTGGGACATCAGCATGGCCATTGGTCATAATACAAAGTGATGGCACAGGGACATCAGCATTGCCATTGGTTGTAATATAAAGTGATGGCACAGGGCCAAGAGTCTACCGCGACATCGGCATGGCCATTGGTTGTAATATAAAGTGATGTCACAGGGCAAAGACTCTACTGGGACATCAGCTTGGTCATTGGGCATAATATAAAGTGCTGGCACAAGGCCAAAAGCGCACTGGGACAGCGGCATGGTACCCGTTCCCATTACCATTCTTGATGGCCAGGAATAAAAGGCAGATTTTGAGTAACTACAAAGTCAGCCTTTGCGGTAAACCAGATGCCGTTTCCTACGTCAACAATCAGCCAAGTCCAAAAACACAGTTTCTAAAGAGCAATCTAATCAAAGAAGTCCGCGCTTCCATCTTCACATCACCACAGAAACAGCGATTGACTAACGGGATCACCGCGGTACGTTCCTCTCCAGGACACCGATAAGCACGCCATTATTGTTTAATTGCATGCTGATTGTTTGTTGATGGTTTTAAGCCCTTGTTAATTGTGTGTACGCGCTTTTGTGGTTTCCTCTCAGTTTAAATTAAGAGTTTCATTAAAGTTTAAGCAACATTGAAGAATAGTTAGCGGGCTGGAGCTGGCGGGGATGTGAAATTAAGTTTTGGAAAAAAAAAAAAAATAAGGTGAAGGCCAAAATTGTTCAGTAAGTTCAATATCTCCTTTGTGAACCAGAAGATGATTTTCAGGTCATCACTTCCCCCATGTATAGGAGCGAGGGACTTAAAGTGGAATAATTTTAGCCTGTCACATCCCCCCCCCCCCCCAATAAATATTTTAACCATTTTTTTTTTAGTATTTTCCGTTTTCGAGCTTTTCCACTGTCCTATTTCCACCTTTCTCATCTAGGCAAGGATAACATATCCTAGGCCCGCAACCTCCTTAGACATCCCCATTATCTAATCAGAGAAGGCTGCAAGAATTTTGGTGGGTCGGGAGTCGATACATAACAATCAGTCAAATCTTTATGACCACCCACCTAAGATTGAGTAGGTCCCACTTTTGCCGCCATAACAGCCCTGACCCGTTGAGGCATGGACTCCACTAGATCTCTGAAAGACCAAGCCATCAGTAGCAGATCCTGGAAGTCAGGGCTTGACAAATTTGCTTTGAATCTAGGAGCCAGCTAAAAAAGTTAGAAGGTTTTTTTTTTATGTTATGACTCTGTGACAAGCCGCTTGATCGTTCTTACAGGCGTGGAAGGGGATGTCCCCCTCCCACCGCCCTCCAGTGCTTCTACCAGCTTGCCTGTTCGATCGGCAAGCCGGAAAAGGAAGCACACCATAAAGAACACCGAGGACCAGATGGTCCCTAGCAGTCTCTATGACTCTCGGAGGCCCGGGTGAGACGTTACGTCACATCCGACCTGGCAGTTGTCAATACTGCCGTAATCTCGGCTAGATAGCCGAGATCATTTTTTTTTTTTTTTTTTATTATTTTTTTTATTTCAGGCTTTCCATCCTGTAGGAGAGACCTGATGTCTTATTGACCCCAAATTTCTCCATAAAGAGGACCTGTCAGGCACTATACATTTTACAAGGGATGTTTACAATCCTTGTAATAGGAATAAAAGTAATAAAATAAAAAATTAAAAAGGGAATGTGTAAAAATAAAAAAAAACACAAAAAAATCAAATAAACAATAAAAAAAAAAAAAAGAAAGTGCCCCCGTCCTCAGAAGCGAACGCATACGTCCGTCGCGGCCATATATGTAAACGGCGTTCAATCCATACATGTGAGGTATCGCCCTGAACGTTCGAGCAAGAGCATCAATCCTAGCCCATGACCTCCTCTAACTCTAAACTGGTAACCTGTAAAAAAAAATTTGAAGCGTTGCCTATAGAGATTAAGTATCGAAGTTTGGCTCCATTCCACGAGTGTGCGCAATTTTAAAGCGTGACATGTTGGGTATCTATTTATTCGGCATAACATCTCACATTATAAAAAAAAAAATTGGGCTAATTAGTGTTTTTTTAATTCAGAAGACTTTTTTTTTTGTTGCTCACGTGCCCATTGTAGGCACTTTTAGCTGTGGACCGGGGTCAGCATGGACACCCTGACCAATCTGCAGCTAAAGAGTCCCATAAACCTCAAACTGTGATGCCCATTTTTTCTGCTTTCAACACATCAACTTCAAGGACAACATGTTCACTTGGCTGCCTAATATATTGCACCCACTTTCAGATGTCACTGTAATGAGATAAACTAGGTTATTCACTTTACCTGTCAGTGGTCATAAAGTTATAGCTGATTGGAGGAAAACTTCATCAGCAAGTAAGATAGCCCAGGAGTACGTAGACTTGTAAGCCTTGTGTGTTTTTTTTGTTTTGTTTTTTTATTGGTTTTATAGTCTTTTTTCAACCAGACTGATTATTTGACTATGATGCCAGCCTTGATAAACCTATATTTAATGCTATAAATATATTAGTAAGATGATCATTTTATTTTTATACAGTTTTTTATATTATCATCATCTATCTGATCTATTTATTTATTACAGTACTTTTTTGCACTTTTATAAAAAAATAAAATAAAAGAAATAAAACAAATAAATCCAGTTAATGCCAACTGAAACTGCCCTTAACTTAATCAGCCAACCATTGTGTACAGTCTTAAAGGGACAGCTACATGTGCACCACCTACAGAAGGGCCCCAACAAAAGTTGACTAACATTGACAGGCACCGGATACTTTAGACACTACCAGCAGTATACCTTTGATAGGAATGCGTGCACCCACCCGCTACTTGGGCAGTATGCATAGAGTACAACCAGGGACATTATATGTTTATCCATTGCTAAGCATTACAGTGAGGTTTGTTTATGCCATTCGTGTGTTTACTGTTGATGTAATTCTAACTGTAACTGTGTGAACTAGAGTAATGGGGCTTAACCTTGTTGTGGAGTAAGTCAATGGCCGTAGGTGAGGCTTACCTGCCCTTCAATAAATCTAACATTCTATTGTCCTGTTTGTATTTTGCATTGCATTTGCTTGACCTTTAATAAAACATTAATCTTATTAATTCTCACGTTGCGCGTGACCTATTTCCTGTGTGTTGTTACTGCTGTGGTTTTGTAATCGTGTTAAAAGCAACAAAGATCCTTGCAGCAGGCTAACTGTGCCTCAGTGGGGACCGAAAGAGTTGTGGCTCCTGCGGGGGTGAGCACTACAGGAGGATGCCATGGGGAGAACACAGATCAGGGGAGGATACAATTCCGAGGGGGGGAGGATACGATTCAGGGATTCAGGGGGGGAGAATACGATTCAAGCAGGGGCGTAACTACAGGGGTTGTATTTGCAGGTCCCATGCTCCAGGGGCCCAATGTGGCTCCCCTGCACACCTGGATAGGAGGGGCGGTGAGGGCAGCATGCAGAGAAATCTCTGTCTGCCTTTTTCCTCCTGTAGCTGCAGGAGGAAAATGGAGGAGATTGGTTCATCTGTATGCTGCCCCCGCCACTCCTCCTATTCAGTTCACTTGTGTTCTGCTGTCTCTGGGCCCCTGTGTGCCTCCCCTGGTCCCCCACCCCCCACTGTGCCCCCCCCCCACTGTGCTGCCCCCACCACTCCTCCTATCCCGTTCACTTGTGTTCTGCTGTCTCTGGGCCACTGTGTGCTCCCCCTCCCCCCCCCCACTGTGCTCCCTCCCCTCTCCTTCCGGCTGCTGCAGGGGATGTGTCACAATAGAGAACCAGCAAGGGGTCGGTAAATATGTAATTTACCAGCTCCTTCCTTTTCTGAATGGACAGTCATAATCAGTGACATTTAAAAAAATAAAACAAAATGATAAAAAATAATACAATTAAAATACCAAAAAATAAAAACTACTGACACCAGTGGGTGAACTTCCAGGATTGCAAAGGCAATGCCCTGGCATTCCACCACCGTGTGGAGGCCCCAAGATGGCAGGAAGGGAAGCCCACTGCAGAACTTGTGAAAAGGTCCCGCTGTGGGACCGCAATAAAGGGCACCGCAATGAGAGTAAAGAGCCCCAGGATTAGTGGAAAGAGCCCCAGGCTTGAAGGGAAGGCCCCCAACCAGGGGTCCAGGGGGGCCCTTTATGGTTTCTGAAGGTTCTATTTACACCTCTGCATTCAAGGGGAGGGTACAATTCAGGGGCGAAGACAGATTGTACAGGATACAATTCAGGGGAGGATTCATTTGATTAGAGGATACACTTTAGGGAAGGATACACTTCAGGGCAGCATACACCCCAGGGGAGGGTTCATTTGATTAGAGGATACACTTTAGGGGAGGATACAGATTAGAAAGGATACAGTTCTGGGGAGAGTTCATTTGAGCAGAGGACACACTTCAGGGGAAAATACAGATTGGGGAGGCCACAGTTTAGGGGAGGGTTCATTTTAGCAGAGGATACACTTTAGGAGAGGCAGGAGAGGATTTAGTTTGGGGGAGCAAATAGTTCAAGGGTGGAATTATTTTGGACTATGATACAGTTCAAGGGAGGATACAATTAAGGGGGAAGATACAGTTTGGGGTGTTTCAAATTCAGGGGAGGCTACAGTTTTGGGGGGGGGATACAATTAAGAAGAGGATACCATTTAGAAGAGGATACAGTTCATGGGAAGGTTATAGTTTGGGGTAGCATACAGTTCGAAGGGAGGACACAGTTTAGGGGAAGATACATTTTCGGGGAGGAAACAGTTCAGGGAAGGATTCAATTCAGGGGAGAACACAGTTTTGGTAAGGATTTAGTTTAGGGAGGGGAGAGTTTAGGGGAGGATAAAATTGGGGTTAAACTTTAGAGGAGGATACAATCTGGGGGATGATACAATTCAGTATTGACAAGAGCATGGCACAGAGACTAGGCAATAATATGCGAAAAAGAGGCCAATGCTCTGTTCTCAGGCTACATGCTCGCTGTTTATACACAGTAATTTAATATTCACTATATATCTATCTATATATATATACATATAAACACACACATGAATTAACCAGAGTTCATGCCACGGTGTCTCAACCTACTTCTCACTGCAGCTGGTTCCCCCCATTGGCAGAAAATAAAAATCCCCCCCAAAAAATGGCGTGCGCACCCTAAACCAAGGCCATCAAACCTCCTAATACCGCGCCTTATAAAAAGAAGGCAGAAAAGCCGCCTGATCCGAGGAAGTATCGCCTAACGGAATCATCTAATAAGATTAATGGAAGGATCTGTGCAGCTGCAGCAACATCATTCCATTCCTTCCTAGGGGACCCACTACATTTTATAATCATTTATTTGACATTTAGCCTTCATTCTCCGGTGTCGGTGAGGTAACTATAAATATAACAATGAAAAGGGAAAAAAAACTCAGAAAAAGAAATAAACAGCAAAAAACATAATTCAGGGGAGAGGATTGTTGTGGAAGAGCGGAGGCTTTTCTTGTGATAAATTATGTCAAATCCATAAATGAACGCTGTTGACTAGACAGAAAAACAACAGAGCCCGGCATTTAATCTTGTTAATAGAGACAAGAATACTGATTCTTGGTGGAGCCGGGCGGGTTTTCTGCTTCTGCTTCAATCCATCATTTGCCATTTTGATTTGCTTTTCTTTTTTACCCCGAGTACAGCTGTTAACGTCTCGTTTCTGTTGGATAAATGAAAGAGCCGTACCCGTCAGCCATGGAAAAACACAGCTGAATGTAGAGGAATGGATTCACCAGCCTGGAGATTGGTACATACACTAAGGTCTGGGCAGGAGTGTGCCTAGGCTAAATACAGGACGAGGCGGCCATTTTCACAGCAGCCCCAGACCACCTTCCTTCCAGGTTGCCACCAAAAGTGGAAAGAAAGAAAAATGGAAAAAAAAAAAAAGATGAGAGGGAGAGAAGGAAGGATGGAAGTATAGAAGGGAAGGTTGGGCAAGACAGATAGATGGAAGGGAAAGACCATAGAAAGAGAAGGAAGCAGGTGCGTAACTACAGGGGTTGCAGGGGTCACAATTGCAACCGGGCCCCATGCTCCAGGGGGCTTGTGTAGCTCACCTGTACACCTGGATAGGAGGGGCGGTGGGGGGCAGCATGTAGAGAAATCACTGTCCTCCTTTTTCCTCCTGTAGCTGCAGGAGGAAAATGAAGGAGATTGGTTCTTCTGTATGCTGCCCCCGCCTCTCCTATCCAGTTCACCTGTGTTCTGCTGTCTCTGGGCCCCTGTGTTCTCCCCTGGTCCCCCCCCCCCACTGTGCTTCCTGCTTCCTCCCCCCCCCCTCTCCTGCCGGATGCTGCAGGGGATGTGCCACAATAGAGAACCAGGACGGGGTCGGTAAATATGTAATTTTCCAGCTCCTTCCTTTTCTGAATGGACAGAGTCATAGTCAGTGACATTGTAGAAAAATAAAATAAATTGATAGAAAAATAATACAAATAAAATACCAAAAAATAAAAACTACTGACACCAGTGGGTGAACTTCCAGGATCGCAAAGGTCGCACTTGCAGCTGAGCCCTGGCATTCCACCACCGTGTGGAGGCCCCAAGATGGCAGGAAGGGGGCCCGCTGCGGGACTGTAGTAAAGGGCCCCAGGATCAGTGGGAAGAGCCCCAGGCTTGATGGAAGGGCCCCGGCCAGGGGTCCGGGGGGCCCTTCATGGTTTCTTGCACTGGGGCCCTGAAGGTACTAGTTATGCCTCTGGAAGGAAGGATGGTAGGGAAAGATGAAAGGAAGAGGAGAATGGATGGGAGGGAAAGAAAGAAGAATGGAAGGGGACGATAAGAGGGAGAGAAGGAATAATTAAGGGAAAAATAGGAGGGAGAAAAGGAAGGATGGAAGAGAAAGACTGTAGGGAGAGAAGGAAGGATTGAAATCTGGAAGGAAAAGTTGGGCAGGACAGACGGATTAAAAGGGAAAGACAAAGGGAGATAAGGATGAAAGGAAAAGATGAGGAAGAGAAGTATCGATGGAAGGGATAGATGGGAGGGAGAGAAGGAAAGATGACAGGAAAAAACAAGGAGGGAAAGAAGGAAGGGAGAGAAGGAAGGATGGAAGAGAAAGACAGAAGGGGGAGAAGGATGGAAGGGAAAGACGGAAGGGGGAGAAGGATGGAAGGGAAAGACGGAAGGGGGAGAAGGATGGAAGGGAAAGACGGAAGGGGGAGAAGGATGGAAGGGAAAGACGGAAGGGAGAGAAGGATGGAAGGGAAAGACGGAAGGGAGAGAAGGATGGAAGGGAAAGACGGAAGGGAAAGAAGGATGGAAGGGAAAGAAGGATGGAAGGGAAAGAAGGATGGAAGGGAAAGACGGAAGGGAGAGAAGGATGGAAGGGAAAGACGGAAGGGAGAGAAGGATGGAAGGGAAAGACGGAAGGGAGAGAAGGATGGAAGGGAAAGACGGAAGGGAGAGAAGGATGGAAGGGAGAGAAGGATGGGAAAGAAGGATGGGAAAGAAGGGTGGAAGGGAAAGACGGAAGGGGGAGAAGGATGGAAGGGAAAGACGGAAGGGGGAGAAGGATGGAAGGGAAAGACAGAAGGGAAAGACGGAAGGGAGAGAAGGATGGAAGGGAAAGACGGAAGGGGGAGAAGGATGGAAGGGAAAGACGGAAGGGGGAGAAGGATGGAAGGGAGAGAAGGATGGAAGGGAGAGAAGGATGGAAGGGAGAGAAGGATGGAAGGGAGAGAAGGATGGAAGGGAAAGACGGAAGGGGGGGAAAGACAGAAGGGAAAGACGGAAGGGAGAGAAGGATGGAAGGGAAAGAGAGACGGATGGGAGAGAAGGATGGAAGGGAGAGAAGGATGGAAGGGAGAGAAGGATGGAAGGGAAAGACGGAAGGGAGAGAAGGATGGAAGGGAAAGAGAGACGGATGGGAGAGAAGGATGGAAGGGAGAGAAGGATGGAAGGGAAAGATGAAGTAAAGAGAAGGAAGGATTAAAGAGAAAGTTGAAAGGGAGTGAAGGAATGATGGAAGGGAAAGACAGGAGGGAGAGTAGGATGGAAGGGAAAGAAGTGAGGGAGAAAAGGAAGGATGGAAGGGAGAAAGGAAGGATGGAAGGGAAAGACAGGAGGAAGTGAAGGAATGGTGGAATGGAAATGTGAGTGGGCGAGAAGGAAGGATACAAAGGAAAGATGGGAGAGCGAAAATGAAGGATGTTTTGATCACTTTATCTATTTGCAACCTTTAACTCCATCTTTAAAATATTAATAAAAGCCAAAAAGTTTTTTTTTGCTTTGCATCGTGTGAAAAAGGATTAGAACCCCTGTCAGGTTTTTATTGCTGTCTGTGCCCCTGTTAGGGAGATTCACCCTTTTTTGGTGTCCAATTACTATGATCACTGAGAGTGAAAGTAAAAGAAAATCCCAAATTGTGCATTATCAGCAGGAAAGAAATAGAATGGAAATCTTCCAATGGAGACACTAGTTCTGGTAATCAGGGATTCCCTCACATTGGTTGTCACCGGAAGTGCCTGAACTAGGACCTTTATGGCAGGATTCCTAGAGATTGATAGAATGAAAAAGCAGAAGATTTTAAAACTTTGACATGAACATGTTAAATCTTCTATGAGGTTTTAGTGATGGGGTTTACATCTACTTTGAAGGAGCTCATGCGATGACTTATCTACGCTGGAGTCACCCAACTCGCTGCCTATTTAGGACAAAGACGGTGCTGCGAGTCCGCAGGATGAAAGCTTGGCAGTTTATTAAAACTTTTTTTTTACCCTTTTCTTTTAGAAACTTTTCTAATAGAAATAATAAGTGTGGTTTATTTTTAGAACGATCTTGTTTTAGAATTGCATTATGGTCAAATTAAAATCTCTTTCATTTGGCATTTATTATGGAGCTCTTCAACGTGCCAAGTGCTGTTAAACTCCCGCTGAACCCGCACACGCACGCACGCAGCCTACAACGGGAAAGGACAGGAGAAACGGTGAGGATGGGCCAGCGCTCACCCCAAAATCTGAAGATGAACTTCAGCCAAAACATTTCCTTTTATTTTAGATAATATGGGAACGGTTCGGATCCCCTCTATGGTTTTTATTGTTATCTGGGCCCCTGTGAAGGAGGTCACTTTTTGGTGGACTCTAAAGTAAAAATGGAGGATAAACTTGACTTTTCGGGATGGGGCCACAACAGGAGGTGAGAGGACATCTCTCCGAACCTACAGCTCAAGAATCACATGCAGTCCTTGGTACTTGCAAAGCGGCCCTTTGTGGACCTCATTAGTGAAAGTGCATCTCATGTAACACATCCCTAATATAGCGTCTCCTAGGTTTACAGTCACCAGCAGCACCTGTAGCAGGTCTGCAGTCTCTAACCATCTCCTGTAGTAGGCCTGCAGTCTCCGACCGTCTCCTGTGGTAGGCCTGCAGTCTCCGACCGTCTCCTGTGGTAGGCCTGCAGTCTCCGACCGTCTCCTGTGGTAGGTCTGCAGTCTCTGACAATCTCCTGCACTATGTCTGCAGTCTCTGACCCTGTCCCGCACTATGTCTGCAGTCTCTGACCATCTCCTGTACTATGTCTGCAGTCTCTGACCATCTCCTGTACTATGTCTGCAGTCTCTGACCCTGTCCCACACTATGTCTGCAGTCTCTGACCCTCTCCTGTACTATGTCTGCAGTGTCTGACCATCTCCTGTACTATGTCTGCAGTCTCTGACCATCTCCTGTACTATGTCTGCAGTCTCTGACCCTGTCCCGCACTATGTCTGCAGTCTCTGACCCTCTCCTGTACTATGTCTGCAGTCTCTGACCATCTCCTGTACTATGTCCGCAGTCTCTGACCATCTCCTGTATTATGTCTGCAGTCTCTGACCATCTCCTGTACTATGTCTGCAGTCTCTGACCATCTCCTGCACTATGTCTGCAGTCTCTGACCCTGTCCCGCACTATGTCTGCAGTCTCTGACCCTGTCCCGCACTATGTCTGCAGTCTCTGACCCTGTCCCGCACTATGTCTGCAGTCTCTGACCCTCTCCTGTATTATGTCTGCAGTCTCTGACCATCTCCTGCACTATGTCTGCAGTCTCTGACCATCTCCTGTACTATGTGTGCCATCTTGGACTATCTCCTGTAATATGCCTGCAGTCTCTGACCATCTACTGTAATATTCAGTCCCCTGATTGTGGCATGACGCAACGTGTAGGTCGCCGAAACCAAAAGTGATGCAAGATACTATGCAATGCTGAGCATACACCAGATTACATGCGCTGTTTAATTGTATTTTATATAAGAGGCTTTCTTAGCACAATAATTATTTTGTTCTAAAAGGTTGCTAAGCGGATGCACCGGGGGGGACCGCAGGTGTCTTAAAAAAGGGACCAGTGCCTGAGTAACCCTGGAAATTGTACCTACTGGAGGTGTAGAGTGGTGGAGCAGCGTATCAGTTTATTAAATATATTATTCAAAGGTTTGTTTTTATTTTAGATCAGGCGAGAGTTCTGAGAGCACGGGGACAGTGCACAGAGGTGGAAATGCACTATTATTTATGATACGCATTGATATCATTTGAGCAGAAGAAGGTGGTTGATATAAATCACGTCTGGAGCATGGACTGTATTTCAACTTAGTTATGACCTCACTTAACTCACTATCAGCACTTCCACTTTATATTGGACTTTTGTAGATACTTGCACTTATTTTGTTTACTTATTTGTTTTAATGCATTTGGTGCACCTTTGGCACCAATTACAACTTCAAGTCTTTCTGAGTACGATGCTACAAGCTTGGCACACCTATTTTTGGGCAGTTTCTCTCTTCTTTGCAGGACCTCTCAAGAGCCATCAGGTTGGATGGGGAGCGTTGGTGCACAGCCATTTTCAGATCTCTCCAGAGATGTTCAATCGGGTTCAAGTATGGCCTCTGGACAGGACATTCATATAATTGTTCCCAAAACCGCTCCATTGTTATCTTGGCTGTGTGCTTAGGGTCGTTGTCCTGTTGGAAGATGAACCTTCACCCCAGTCTGCGGTCCAGAGCGCTCTGGAGCAGGTTTTCATCAAGGATGTCTCTGTACATTGCTGCATTCATCTTTCCCTCCATCCTGACTAGTCTCCCAGTTCCTGCCACTGAAAAACCTCCCCAAAGAATGATGCTGCCACCACCATGCTTCACTGTAGGGATGGTATTGGCCAGGTGATGAGCGGTGCCTGGTTTCCTCCAGACATGACGCTCGCCATTCAGGACAAAGAGTTCAATCTTTGTTTCATCAGAGCAGAGAATTTTGTTTCTCATGGTCTGAGAGTCCTTCAGGTGCCTTTTGGAAAACTCCAGGCGGGCTGTCATGTGCCTTTTACTGACGAGTGACTTCCGTCTGGAGACTCCACCATACAGGCCTGATTGGTGGAGTTCTGCAGAGATGGTTGTTCTTCTGGAAGGTTCTCCTCTCTCCACAGAGAAATGATGGAGCTCTGTCAGGGGACCATCGGGTTCTTGGTCACCCCCCTGACTAAGGCTCTTCTCACCCCATCACTCAGTTTGGCCGGGCGGCCCACTCTAGGAAGAGTCCTGGTGGTTCCAAACTTCTTCCATTTACAGATGATGGAGGCCACTGTGCTCATTGGGACCTTCAATGCTGCAGAAATATTTCTGTACCCTTCCCTAGAGCAATGAGATTCAATCTTTGTTTCATCAGAGCAGAGAATTTTGTTTCTCATGGTCTGAGAGTCCTTCAGGTGCCTTTTGGAAAACTCCAGGTGGGCTGTCATGTGCCTTTTACTGAGGAGTGGTTTTCATCTGGCCACTCCACCATACAGGCCTGATTGGTGGAGTGCTGCAGAGATGGTTGTTCTTCTGGAAGGTTCTCCTCTCTCCACAGAGAAATGCTGGAGCTCTGTCAGGGGACCATTGGGTTCTTGGTCACCCCCCTGACTAAGGCCCTTCTCCCCCCATCACTCAGTTTGGCCGGGCGGCCCGCTCTAGGAAGAGTCCTGGTGGTTCCAAACTTCTTCCATTTACAGGTGGGCTGTGATGTGCCTTTTACTGAGGAGTGGCTTTCATCTGGCCACTCTACCATACAGGCCTGATTGGTGGAGTGTTGCACAGACACACACACACACACTCTTATGGGAGAGCCAGTACAGTGAAAGAAGTACGGTAGCCTTCATAAATGACAGAACTGGTCAGAGGAAGATATTTCCCATCTACTCCCTGGCCCACAGACCGATAATGCTAATGCACACGGTGTGATTAGGGTGTGCCCAGGCACACCCCCTGCGCACAGCGCAGGAGGTTCACAACACTGATCTCCAGTAATATGACTGCAGTTAGACAAACTCCATGCTATGGTACCCCATTCGGTTTATCTCACATGTGAACAACCATGGCACCACTTGCAAGGACCGTCCGCGGCATCCCATCAGCCGCCCTGATTACAAACCTCCAACTAAAGAATAATGACATCTATTTTTACCGGAGAGGCCGGAGGAAACTTGTCACCACGTCCCTGAAAATTACGCCTGATGAAAGGACGGAGAGTCTCATTGTGTCCACACTGACCTGTCACTTTAATTTCCGCCCCTCAGATATCTGAATAAAACGTGGATGGGAATCCCCCACGGGATCAGCATGCGTTCGGCACCCCCGAGCCCCAACTGCTGTCTAATGCGGGTAATTGTTAAATCTTGCGCTCGCCGCTCGGTAATACACACGGAATTAGAAATGAAAGTACGGCTGTGATGTGACACCAACGGGGGGAATTGTCGCCGGGTTGTAAGAATTTATTCCCACTTGGCGCAGCTTTTGTTCTGCGTCCTCTGATGGCGTCCGATACAAAGGCCGTCATGCTGCGCAGCCTGACAGCTCCTACCTCTTCCAGCCTTTTTCCTCCAAGCGTCAGCCGGAAAAGTTGATCGCTTTCTTCTCCCCCGGTCGGCGTAACGTGACCGGCGCGCAGACTGGAGGGTCAGCGGTTTTCAAGCAGCGCAACTGAATTCTGATTGGTACGAATCAAAGCAGAGCGGCTACAGAGGCGGCGAAACACCATGAATGCACAAAATGAAAAAAAAAATGAAAAAAGTAGCTGGTGTAAAAGTTCCTCGAAACAAACATTTTGGCTGGTAATATAATTAAAGCGGTAGTATACTCCGCTTTCGGAAGATTTTACCCCTTAATGACCAGGCCATATTTTGCGACTCGGCACTGCGTTAATTTAACAGACAATCGTGCGGTCGTGCGACGCTGTACACAAATAAAATTGATGTCCTTTTTTCCACACAAATAGAGCTTTCTTTTGGTGGTATTTGATCACCTCTGCGATTTTTCTTTTGTGCGCTATAAACAAAAAAAGAGCGACAATTCTGGAAAAAAAAATTCACATTCTGCTATAGAACATTCCCAAAAAAAAAAAAAATTTGAAAATCTAAATTTTTTTAACATTGTAGGCCAATTTGTTTTCTGCTACAAAAAAAAAATCGCAATAAGCGTATTTTGATTGGTTTGCCCAAAAGTTATTGCGTCTACTAACTACGGGAAAGATTTAGGTAATTTTTTTTTTTTTTACTAGTAATGGCGGCGATCTGCAATTTTTTGCAGGACTGCGACATTGCGACGGACAGATCGGACACCTAACTGACATTTATGACACTTTTGGGGGGACCAGTGACATTACTACAGTGATCAGTGCTAAAAATATGCACGGTCACTGAAATAATGACACTGGTAGGGAAGGGGTTAACAGTGTGGGTGATCAAGGGGTTAAATGTGTACCTAGGGGCGTGTTTCTAACTGTGGGGGTGTGTGGCTTGAGGAATGACCATAGAGACCTGTGATCCATATAGAAGGATCACAGGCACTCTGATTATTCCAGAGAGAATGGTCGGCTGTGTTTACAACATCCGACCGTCCTCCTCTCTCAGCGGGGAGCGATCACGGGTGTTCAGCGTCAATCAGAGCCGTCTGACCTGTGCATCGGCTTCCCCCGCTAACGAGCGGGGAAGGGAGTGTGACGCCGGCGTGCGCGCTCGCCCCCTATGACCAATGTACCGCTACATCGGTTTGCCAGGGAGAGCCACACTGCTGCAGTATATAGGCGGCGTGTGGTCGGCAACCGGTTAATTTTTACCTACAGCTAAGCCTATAATGCTGCCTATAATAAGGATTACCTGTAGGCAAAATTAATATCTCCTAAACCTGCACGGTTTAGAAGATATTCACCCTGAATGCAGCCGCTGACACCAGCGGCGCATGCACTCTGAAGGTCCGGCGTATCTTGCCGAGCCTTCAGATCTCCTTGCCGGAAAATGAACGTCATCGTGGCTCCGGTCATTCACAGCACCGGAGCAGCTGAACCCAGAAGAGACGTCGAAGGAACATGTCCGCTCCCTCAGCGGTGTCCGGGCGACCGGGTCAGGCATTCGTTCTAAGGTAAGTATTTCTGTATGCGATGCATGCATGCCATTGTCCTGCAGGGTTTTTATTTATTTTTTGGGGAAACAACCGCTTTAAACTCTGGGCAGAAACACTCACTTAACCACTTACCGAACACCCGTCGTCGATTTACGTCGGTCCTTTGACGCTAAATACCGGGGTTATGGCAGCAGATAGCTGCCATAACCCCGGTATTTTTGAAATCGGCAGGCGAAAGGCTTTCAGGTAAGGGTGGCCCCAGCGGCGGATTCACTGCGGGATCACCTTTACGGTCCGGCAGAAGAGGTGACCACCCCCCTCCTGCCGCTTCCCGGTCCTTTTCCCCGCTTACTGGACCCACCGGAAGCGGGGGAAAACGATCCAGTCTCGGATCCTCTTAGACAGGAAGTCGAGTGAGGGCAAGATGGCCCTCACTCGACTCTATGGTCTTGGAGGACCGGACCGACATCAAACATCGTTGCCTAGCAACTGGTTTAAAGAGACGATTTTTTTTTTAACCATTTTTTTTTTCTTTTTTCGTGTACTTGTGAGGTGCAAGGGTCTTTTTGACCCCAGATCTCACAAGAAAGAGGTCCTGCACCGCTTCTTTCTATTACAAGGGATGTTTACATTCCTTGTAATAGGAATAAAAATGACCAACATTTTTTTTTTTTTTAAACTGTGTAAAAATAATAAATACAATAAACAGGAAAAAAAAATTAAAGCGGCCTGTCCCCGTTAGCTCGCGCACAGAAGCGAACGCATATGGAAGCCCCGCCCATATATGTAAACGGTGTTCAAACCACACGTGAGGTATCGCCGCCTCCTCTGTAACTCTAAACTGGTAACCTGTAGAAATTTTTAAAGTGTCGCCTATGGGGATTTTTAACTGTGGGAAATCGAAACAAAAAAAACAACAGACCGGGGAAACGCATGCCCTACTAGTGCATAAAACGTCTTTAAGCAAAGATAAAATGACACCTTATTACATAGTTACATAGTTAGTGAGGTTGAAAAAAGACATCCGTCCATCCAGTTCAATCTATGATGTGTGTGTTTGCTGTTAACCGTACATTGTATACCCCTGTATGTTGTACATTGTATACCCCTGTATGTTGTACATTGTATACCCCTGTATGTTGTACATTGTATACCCCTCTATGTTGTACATTGTATACCCCTCTATGTTGTACATTGTATACCCCTCTATGTTGTACATTGTATACCCCTCTATGTTGTACATTGTATACCCCTGTATGTTGTACATTGTATACCCCTCTATGTTGTACATTGTATACCCCTGTATGTTGTACATTGTATACCCCTGTATGTTGTGGTCTTTAAGGTGCCCATCTAATAGTTTTTTTAAACTATCGATGCTCCCTTCTGATGCGCACTTTAAGGTTAAACCGCTTTTCCTCTAGTCTCAGTGAGTGGCCACGTGTCTTATTGTATTCCCTTTCTCTGAATAGTTTGTTCCTTATGCTAGGGTCGCCAGTACAGTATTTGTACATTGATATCATATCCCCCCTCAATCGTCTCTTCTCCAGAGAGAATAGGTTCAGTGCTTGTAGTCTTTCCTCATAGCTGATGTCCTCCATTCCCCTAATTATTTTTGTTGCCCTTCTCTGGACTCTCTCCAGTTCCAGCACATCCTTCCTGAGGACCGGTGCCCAGAACTGGACATCATACTCCAGATGTGGCCGGACCAGAGTCTTGTAGAGAGGGAGAATAATCTCTTTATTTCTGGAGTGAATCCCCTTTTTTATACATCCCAGTATTCTGTTGGCTTTGCTTGCAGCGGCTTGGCATTGCATGCCACTGCCCAGCCTGTTGTCTACCAGTACCCCCAGGTCCTTTTCCATCCTAGACTCACCCAGAGGTTCCCCCCCCAGTGAGTAGCTTGCTTTCTGGTTTCTGGCCCCCAAGTGCATTACTTTACATTTTTCAACATTAAACCTCATCTGCCATGTAGTTGCCCACCCCATTATTATTATGAACTCACATGCTCCCAGAATGACACCAAGCTCATCACACAACAGAGAATCCACCTTCAGAACCCCGGTATGGATGAAACAAGATGTAACCCACTCGGCAAAATGCTTCTGTGTCTGTGTGTTAGGAAAGAAAGAGAAGAGCAGAGAGCCGGCCACAATAGCAGCTTGTGTATGACCGCCGCCGGGATTATGGAGGCTCGGCAATCATTCAGTAGAGCGGCGTGCACCTGAACTAGGCTGAATGGGTTACCTTAGGTTTGAGGTCACGGGCAAAATGTGGCTACGAGTTGAGAATGTGTGGTATAGGTAGTAGAAGATAGCGACATTCAATTGAAAGTGTTCTGTAATGTTGAAGTAGCTTATCCAAGAAAATTCTTTAGTTCAGAACTGAAGTGGCAGCTTGGAGGAGCTACAAAACATCTTCAACTTTACAGAACAAGTCCACCTAAATCAGAGTAACTACTATGAGCTACTGATGCCATTATTTCATGGAGAAAACATTCACAAGGACACTCAAATGGAGTGCTTATCAGGTGTTAGCAATGTCTGTAAAATTCCCCCTAAAATTAAGTTTAAAAGAAGACACGTGACTGGTTGGCTCAATACAGTTTCATGTTCATCGGGCATAATGTTGCACCGATCGTCACTAGCAGGACCGAGGTTAAGCCTGGAACCAGGGTTTAGGGATACACTATATGGCTAATAGTCTGTAGAACACCAGACTATCACACCTATGTAGGCTTGATGGAAATCCCATTCCGAAACCATTTCCATTAATATGAAGTTACCCCCTTATACCAGACTACACTTTTCTAGGAATTCTTTCCACAAGATTTTAGAGTGGTGTCTGTGGAATTTATGCCCATTTTTAGGTCAGGTACGGATGTTGGAGAAGACCTGGCTCACCATAGGTGTTACATTTCATCCCAAAGGTGTTCAGTAGGGTTGAGGCAAGGGCTCTGTGCAGGAAACACACATTTCTCCACAGCAAACTGGTCAAACCATGTCTTGATGGATCAAATACAAAAACTTCCAGCACTCATGTGCTAAAACCGCACGGTAACCTGAGTGTTTTAGTGCATACTCAAAAGAACATTTCAAGGACTCATGTGAGCCCTGGAGGTTGTTAGGTTGATGTGTTTTATTCAAATCCTGGAAGGATTGTTGCGTGTGCTGTCTAGGGGTGGAGGAAGCATAAGGAGAAGATAATCTGGATCCTTTTTTCTTTGCTCTAGAACATGATTGTCTTTACAGAGCTTGTCCAGACTGGTCAAACCACATCTTTATGGAGTTAATCCAAACAGGTCAAACCTTGTATTTTTACAGGAGCTCAAAACTAGCCAAACGATGTCTTTATGGAGCCAGTCCAAAGTGGTCACAACACGTGTTTATGTGGCAGGTCCAGATTGGTCACACCAAGTCTTTAGCTGGTGCAAACTGGTAAAACCATGTCTTTATGGAACTGGTCCGAGCTGGTCAAACCATTTCTTTATGGAGCTGGTCCAAACTGGTCAAACCATGTCTTGACATAACTGCTCCAAAATGGACAAGCTATGTTTTTATGGAGCTGTACACAACAGTCAAACCATGTCTTCATGTAGCTGGTCCAAACTGGTCAAAGCATGTCTTCATGGAGCTGGTCCAAACTGGTCAAAGCAAGTCTTTATGGAGCTGGTCCAAACTGGTCAAACCATGTCTTCGTGTAGCTGGTCCAAACTGATCAAAGGGGAAAAGAGTGGAATAAATTGCGCTCAACACTTAAAACACAACCAAAAGGTGCTTGTGTGCATAAATATGTGAATAAATGGTTATAAATAAATAAATATATAAGAATCCTAAATGTGAGAAAAAAGTCCTTGGTAAATAAATATATCAACAGTCTTTAAAGTGCCCAGTGCAATACAGATCTCTCAGCAATGACTGAATATCACTCCAACTTCAAGTGAGGGACCTCCACCTTAAGAGACTTTTCTCCACCCAGTGCTCGGGGTAAATACTTCTTACCAAAGCTGGTGGACCCCTTAATTACAGGGGGTCTAAAGCAGCGTAAATGGTCCACAAATGCCTCCAAGCTATCCTTCAGGTCCCTTGATATATGGCTCAGCTCGCATAAGGAACTCCAAGTATTTCAGGATATTCACAAATATAGATCAAATCAGTATTCCTCTTCATCAGAAGATAAGGCTCACAGGTAACAGATCACAGGTCCATAAAGCGGGTCACAGGTCCATAGGAAAACAAAGGTCCGGACATAGTGCATTACCGCAATAAATTACTTTATTGAACATAGCATAAAATCATAAAAATTACCTTGTAAAGCACTATACAAGTGCATGTGATGAGCAGATTGTATTACACACAGCGGTCTCGACCGCAATGGATGGCGGGTGACGTCACCGGCCCCTCCCCCTTCGCACGCGTTACGTCCCACTGCACGGGAGTCCCGTGCAGTGGGACGTAACGCGTGCGAAGGGGGAGGGGCCGGTGACGTCACCCGCCATCCATTGCGGTCGAGACCGCTGTGTGTAATACAATCTGCTCATCACATGCACTTGTATAGTGCTTTACAAGGTAATTTTTATGATTTTATGCTATGTTCAATAAAGTAATTTATTGCGGTAATGCACTATGTCCGGACCTTTGTTTTCCTATGGACCTGTGACCCGCTTTATGGACCTGTGATCTGTTACCTGTGAGCCTTATCTTCTGATGAAGAGGAATACTGATTTGATCTATATTTGTGAATATCCTGAAATACTTGGAGTTCCTTATGCGAGCTGAGCCATATATCAAGGGACCTGAAGGATAGCTTGGAGGCATTTGTGGACCATTTACGCTGCTTTAGACCCCCTGTAATTAAGGGGTCCACCAGCTTTGGTAAGAAGTATTTACCCCGAGCACTGGGTGGAGAAAAGTCTCTTAAGGTGGAGGTCCCTCACTTGAAGTTGGAGTGATATTCAGTCATTGCTGAGAGATCTGTATTGCACTGGGCACTTTAAAGACTGTTGATATATTTATTTACCAAGGACTTTTTTCTCACATTTAGGATTCTTATATATTTATTTATTTATAACCATTTATTCACATATTTATGCACACAAGCACCTTTTGGTTGTGTTTTAAGTGTTGAGCGCAATTTATTCCACTCTTTTCCCATTTATGCGTTTTATACGTTTTTATTGCAGCTTGCACTATGGAAGCAATTCCTCTTATATATATTTAATTAATTTATGACAATTTGATTGATTAATTTATTATCGAATATCACCAATTTTGCGCAGTTTCTTTTGGGCCACCAAAATTCTTTCCAAACTGATCAAAGCATGTCTTTATGGAGCTGGTCCAAACTGGTCAAACCATGTCTTAATTGGAGCTGGTCCAAACTGGTCAAACCATGACTTTATGGAACTAGTCCGAGCTGGTCAAACCATGTCTTTATGGAGCTGGTCCAAACTGGTCAAACAATGCGTTTATGGAGCTGGTCCAAACTGATCAAAGCATGTCTTTATGGAGCTGGTCCAAACTGGTCAAACCAGGTCTTAATTGGAGCTGGTCCAAACTGGTCAAACCATGACTTTATGGAACTAGTCCGAGCTGGTCAAACCATGTCTTTATGGAGCTGCTCCAAACTGGTCAAACCATGTCTTAATTGGAGCTGGTCCAAACTGGTCAAACCATGACTTTATGGAACTAGTCCGAGCTGGTCAAACCATGTCTTTATGGAGCTGGTCCAAACTGGTCAAACCATGCGTTTATGGAGCTGGTCCAAACTGGTCAAAGCATGTCTTTATGGAGCTGGTCCAAACTGGTCATCCCATGTCTTTTTTGGCAGCTGGTCCAAACTGGTCAAATCATGTCTTTATGAAGCTGGCCCAAACTGGTCAACCCATGTCTTTTTTGGAGCTGGTCCAAACTGATCAAACCATGTCTTCTTGGAGTTGGCTTTATAAATGGGGTAATGGTCATGCTGGAACAATAAAGGGTCTTCCCCAAACTGTTCCAAGGTTGAGAGAGCACAATTGTCTAAACACTGTAGTACTAACCATCCCCTTTACTTGGAACCCCTGAACTTGATCATTTAGAGGGCCGTCCACATACATCTGGTCATATCAACATGGACTCTGCATCCGTAAGAAGAGAAAATTTCCTCTGGCACAACCTACCAAATCCTAAGAGCCACATGCAGCGCTTTCTCCAAAAATAACAATTTTCGATAAATCATATTTCATGTTTGACTCCCCGTCTGACTGGTGTTAATGGATTTCAAAGATTCTAAAACTCCCAAGTAATTTGATTTCCATACGTCTTTCATGGGCCCCTGCGTCGCACCTAACCTTTGAAATGAAGCTAACCTTTGTGGAAGACAACAAACTTTCTTCCTCTGTTTAGTTTGAGATGTGTTCTCTCTCTCTTAATTCAGTCACTTTGTTTAAATGCAAAAAGGAACAAAAAAAGAAGCGCCCACTCTTCGTTCCGCAGCGAGATTGGCGCCTATTGTTCCATTATCATTCTGTCGTGTATTAAACAACTGTGTTTAACCCAAGCTATTCATTTACTGCTCACTCGCCTTAGTTTGAGGTGCCGCTCGCTGAATGTCGCCGCCGTAGCGCTGTTGCGGCGTCTGACAAGGCCCATTAGCCCCTTGCGCACTCCACACGTCTCTCAATACAACGGCGTACATTATAATTTACAAATTAGGCGCACGGTGTTCTCACCCTCGATTCTAGGTAGAGAATTAAAATAAAAGAAAAAAAAAAAAACCTTTGTATCTTCCCATGAAAAGGGGATAATTACAAGCACTCAATAAACAAAAAAAGATAAAAAAAGAAAAAAAAAAAAAAAAGAATAGAAAAAAGCGAGAATGATGGCACCTTCTCTCTCCCAGTTTGATGAACGGTTCGGCTGAATTGGAAAAGACAAAAACAATATAATTTGTTTCTTGGCAAACATGTCAACAATGTAGAGGTGGAACAATCGAAGAGCGAGAGACTTGGAGTAGTTGGGGGGCTAAATTCTGTCCTAGAAACTTTAGTGTTCCAGAAAGTGATCCTTCAGCTGATGTGACGCCTTGTCGCACATCGTCTGATAAAACGACTTATAATTGTTAGAATAGAATCTTCTATCGAAAAGATAACTTTGGTTGGACATGCAGCAGATCACCAACCAAAGTGAATAGGTCATTAAAGTAATCCTAAAGCTTGGGATTTAACCACTTTACCACCAGAGGATTTTGCTGTCTTACGTCTGGGCCACCTTTTGCGATTTGGCACTGTGCGACTTTAACTGACAATTGCGCGGTCGTGCGACGCTGTACCCAAACTAAATTTACGTCCTTTTTTCCCCACAAACAGAGCTTTCTTTTGGTGGTATTTGATCACCTGCGCGATTTTTACTTTTTGCGCTATAAACAAAAAAAGAGCGTTTATTTTGAAATAATAACAATATTTTTAACATTTTTTATATGAAATTCCCCCCAAAAAAATGTAAAAATCAAATTTTTTAAAAGATTTTGGCCAATTTGTTTTATGCTACCTAGGTTTGGTAAAAAAAAAATCACAATAAGCGTATTTTGATTGGTTTGCGCAAAAGTTATTGCGTTTACTAACAAAGGGAAAGATTTCTGTCATTTTTGGTGTTTTTTTTTTTAACGCGTAATGGCGGCGACCTGCGATTTTTTTTGCGGGACTGCGACATTGCGGCGGACAGATCGGACCCTTGACTGACATTTTTGACACTTTTGGGGGTACCAGTGACATTACTGCAGTAATCAGTGCTATATATATGCACTGTTACTGTAAAAATGACACAGATGGCAGGGAAGGGGTTCATTTTATTGGAGAGGGAGGGGTTAATGTATGCCTGGTGCTTACTATCGTGTGTGGGGGAAGGTGACTGTGTGACACAAGGACAGATCGAGGGTTCAACTATGCTGAACCCTGCAATCTGACCCTGCCTGTCACTTAGGAGATCCACCCGCTTTGTTTACACAAGCAGGCGGATCTCCACACTCGATTCCCCGACGATCGGGGAAGAGCAGCAGCGATCGCCGCTGCTCCTCCCCTGGCCCGACTCCCGCTGTGACTGAATACAGCGGGAGCGAGCCTACGGGGGCGCGCGCGCCGCCGAGGAGGGGGGAGTGTCTGGCGATGTAGGTCTACGTCGCCAGACGATAACTAACCACTTTGCCGCAGTAGGCTCAACGTGAGCAGACGGCAAGTGGTTAATGGCCGAAAAAGTAATCTGTATAATGATAGTGACCTACATTCCGTCCCATATGATGTCAGGACCCGGATCTGAACCTGCAACCTCTGTTTCCGACAGTATCTCTTCTTGCTAAGCCACCCGAGATGCTGGACTGCTCCCTGCCCGATTCCATAGACAACCCTGCATCTGGTTCTCTTGAACCTTTTGCTCCTCCCATGAACTTCCTATTTAAGTCATAGCTTTGTACTTCCTATTTGCCAGATTGTTGTGCTCTCTCAAGCCAATATCTCACTTTGGTCACTCCTGCTGCCATCTGAATCTTCATTACCACTCATTACCGACCTTCGCAGTCTGCCGTTCAGGAGCTTGGTGTTTCACACACTTAACAATTCTTTTCTGCTGCTATTCTAACCAGTTTTTGATGGCTCTTTCTCAGTAAGTTGTTCAGCCTCTTCGGACTCCAGCTGTTCCAAATCTAGGGGACACACAATCCGATAATCATCTGGCCAATATCTACCTTTACCTGGTCCTTCCTTAGGCCATATAGCACCAGTCAGGTTCCAATCAATCCTGCTTTGATTTTATTCTAGCAAGCATCCAATAGCCATGTGCAGTTAACCATAAAACCACTCAAAGTCACCCCTGATGAAGAAGCAGTCACTTCGAAACGCGTCGGACATCGACTTTGGACTGTATGGTTGGTTCTGACACAATGCATATGTTCATAGCTTGCTTCTGTTTTTAACGTTCATCATGTGTATTTTGTATATTAATACAATTTAAATATTTTTTCAATTTTTTGGTAAAACTCCTTTTTTTCTCTTCTGTGCCTTAAAAATCCCACCCCAGGGGAAACCCCACCCATTTTGCCTCATTACCGACCTATGGCATGTTCCTCAAACTATGCTTCTGCTTGATCCCAACCTGCAACCCCTTGTTACCAACCTCTGGCTTGTTTACTGACTACATTTCTGCTGAATCCCTACCTGCCATATCTGTTACTGGACCCCGACTTGCTCACCTCTGGTCCGAGGACTGCGGCCTGGTACTAACACGCAGCAAAACCCATCCCCACCACCAGAAGCTCTGGTGAACACTGGTTGGTGCTTAGACTCTGCACCTTGGATGAGCCAGGGTGACCTGCTTGAGTACGTGTCCTGCTGGTCAGTGGGAGCCTCCCTACTGCTATAACAACTGCCCTCCGAGTCTGACCCCTGACAGTGACATATGGATGCCACATTCACACCTCTACAGCTTTCATGCGGTCATGTTGCAGTGCTTATTTAGAGCTTACCATTCAAAGAAGCAGCAAGTGTGTGTTTTTCCACCATTAATTTAGGATAGATAGATCTTTTTTTTTTTTTGGCTACCACCGCCACCTCCAGTACTGGCCCTGTGCTCACAGACTTGTTAATTGTAAACTCAGAAGCTGGTGGAGGAAATTTTTGGGACAGCTCAGATGCTGGATCCTCTATGTCTAATCTAAAAGATCCATAGGAGGAGGTTAGTCACACCAGCTTTGCAGCAGTGGTTCCTCCTGTAGCCCTAGCCTTCAGCCGGAACTAAATACTAATGTGTACTAGTTGCACAGCAGCTGCTCTCTTCCCCTCAGTGCTGGGAAGGGGAAATTTATGGGTGGGGGGGAGCAAATTTGGTTGTACTCTGGCCAGTTTTACCCTCCCCATAGCTCAGCAATACACACTCCTGAGCCCTGCACCCTGTGCAATACAAACTCCTGAGCCTTACACAAAAATCCCTGTGTGATAGACCCGCGTGCACCCCGTGTGATAGACACTCCTGATCCCTTCCCCCCCTGTGATACACACTCTTGATCCCTTCTCCCCATGTGATGCACACTCATGAGCCCCCTGTGTGATACACACTGTGAGGGTACTCCCCATCACTGGGAGTGAAAGACAGGTACTTAATGGACACTGAGAATATAGTTTGGATTGATTCAAATGGGTTCTGTGTTTACACTTATGATAATGCGTATTGTACCTCAACGTCAGAGACGGACAGTCTGTCACTGGCGGTCGCTTCCTATTGTCTGTGTATTGAGGTGTGATGTGTATTCTGTTAAGCCTTTCTGTCTCATTGTTAATGAACTCACATATTGTTTCTGTCCAGATGGCTAGATAATTAGTTCAGGTTAATTATATTTCTGTATACAATTTCATCTGCTTATGATAATGTAATCAGGCAACCCCTGACCTGTGTGGTAATCTGATCAGGAGGGGGATGTCCACATGCTGTATATAAACTGTGTGAAAAAAAGGAGAAGGTTCCAGAACAAGCCAAGTTGTCGGCAAGCTTTGTATGGGGGGTGGCTGGAATATTTGATATCTCCGTTCATAGACTGAAGGAAGCCTTATATTGACAGAAATCCACAAACCGCGTGGGTTGCGGTTCCGTTAAACCCACTCCTGAGCCCCGCACCCCGTGTGATACACACTCCTGAGCCCCACACCCCTGTGATACACACTCCTGAGCCCCGCAACCCGTGTGATACACACTCCCGAACCCCGCACCCCGTGTGATACACACTCCCGAGCCCCGCACCCCCTGTGATATACACTCCCGAGCCCCGCACCCCCTGTGATATACGCTCCTGAGCCCCACACCCCGTGTGATACACACTCCCAAGCCCTGCACCCCGTGTGATACACACTCCCGAGCCCTGCACCCCGTGTGATACACACTCCCGAAAACCAGCACCCTGTGTGATACACACTCCCGAGCCCCGCACCCTGTGTGATACACACTATCGAGACCCGCACCCCGTGTGATACACACTCCCAAGACCAGCACCCTGTGTGATACACACTTCCGAGCCCCGCACCCTGTGTGATACACACTCCCGAGACCCGCACCCTGTGTGATACACACTCCCGAGCCCCGCACCCCGTGTGATACACACTCATGAGCCCCGCCCCCCGTGTGATACACACTCCTGAGCCCCGCACCCTGTGTGATACACACCACAAAGCCTTGTGTTCCGTACAGCTCATAGTTCTGAGCTATGTACTCTGGTCGCTACATACAATGATTGATGGACAGATAGATGGTTATGGATAGAATAGAATATAGAATTAATACAATATATTTATTATTATAAATATTAAAATAAATATATATATATATATATATATATATATATATATATATATATATATATATATATATACATACATATATACACACATATTTATATATATATATAATGATACATTTAATATAATGATAATATATAATCCATACATTTGTTAATATAATTATTATAATGGTTAGAATATATATAAAAAATAAAATAAATATTATTGGATATAAATAGATCAATCCAATGATGAATGAATGGACAGAAAGATGGATAGGTGTATGATAGAATAGATAGATTAGAATAGATAAGATTAGAATAGATAAGATTAGAATAGATAAGATTAGAACAGATAAGATTAGAACAGATAAGATTAGAACAGATAAGATTAGAACAGATAAGATTAGAACAGATAAAATTAGAATAGAATAGATAAGATTAGAATGGATAGCTTAGAACAGATAAGATTAGAACAGATAAGATTAGAATAGAATAGATAAGATTAGAATGGATAGCTTAGAACAGATAAGATTAGAACAGATAAGAATAGAATAGAATAGATAAGATTAGAATGGATAGATTAGAATGGATAGATTAGAATGGATAGATTAGAATGGATAGATTAGAATGGATAGATTAGAATGGATAGGATAGATTAGAATAGAATAGAATATATCTTTCTTGCAGATCTAGGCCTAGGACAATCTCTTACTTTAGGTGTATGAAAAGCCGAGTGCAGATCTGTGGGGCCAGTGCAGTTCGGATGGTGGGGTCAGGGTGGGGGTTGGGGGGTGGGGGTTTCTATCTCCTGTCAATACATTTTTCAATCAGCACTGTACAGAACAATCAGGACTTTTGTCAGTTTTGTTTTAGGTTTTTTTTTTTGTGTTCAATCCAGAGAAATGTCTCCAAATCCCCCCAGAAAGAAAGGACCCCGCCTCCCCCCACAAGACAATTTCTTCCAGAACTGAAGTCCTTGAACGCGTTGGCCGCATCCAATAAAATGAGAGCATTTCCCCTCCTGCCCGGCGTTCATTATATGACACAATGAGAGCCATGTCGGAGTATTGTCTCATCTGAGGATCGCTCTTCCCTTACTGCTCGCAGGTGCTTCCTACCGCCTTCCGCTCTGCTAATGAGACGCGATCCCCGCAGAAGTCACTTGGACTCCGTTCTACAAAACCTTCTCCACTTAAAGGAGAACTCCAACCAAGACACACCGACCAGAAGGAAACTATTCCAGGATCACATTCTGAGCGACGGATACATCTGTACGATCGACTCTGCAGACCGAGCGATACATCCATACAGAGCGAGGATCAGTAGATGGACGCGGACTGGCAGGATCACTGGGGAATATAAAGGAATGAAATGAATACAGCCAACACATCAAAGGACCAGGAAGGTGTAATTTGTTACATCTTCTTCTTGGTATAGATACATTTTTAGATTGCAACATATATTACAATTTTCTTCTCTATACAATCTCCTTGGGATTTGGCCAACTACAAAGTGTGAGGGCCGGTCTTATCTATTCAATATATTGGGGCAAATTTCATAAATGATAAGCAAATTGTTCAACCAGACTGTAACATGTGCGTTCAGTTTAATGTCACCAAGCCCCCCCCCTCAGCACAGTTGTACCAGATCCTCTCCTGAACTGAATTGGCTTCCTCTGATTTCACTGCACACTGTGAGCTTCTCACAATGTGCATTAGAAGCTGCAGCAAGTCAGATAGAGCCCTGCCTCGTTTCCTGGCTGAAGGACATCCAGCAGGCCCGGACTAGGACAAAAAATAGGCTTTTCAGACTGAGCAGCCCATGACATATTTACTGGCCCCTTCTCCACTCTTCATCCTGATGGAGGTGGGGGAGTTGGAAATAACACCAGAAGGGGGCAAAGAGCATTGGGGGGGGGGGGGGCAAGAGCACAGGGGAGCATGGGGGAGATGGGGGGGTGGAGAGCACAAACGGGAGGGGGACTGAAGAGAACGGGAGTGTGGAGAAAACTGGAGAACACCAGGGAACTGGAGAGCATGATGGTGGGAGGGCTGAAGAGCACATCGGGGGGCTGGAGAGCCCAGGAGTGTGGAGAAAACTGGAGAACACCAGGAGACTGTAGAGCATGGTGGTGGGGGGGCTGAAGAGCATAATGGGGGGGGGGCTGGAGAGCACAGGAGTGTGGAGAAAACTGGAGAACACCAGGAGACTGTAGAGCATGGTGGTGGGGGGGCTGAAGAGCATAATGGGGGGGGGGGCTGGAGAGAACAGGAGTGTGGAGAAAACTGGAGAACACCAGGAGACTGTAGAGCATGGTGGTGGGGGGGCTGAAGAGCATAATGGGGGGGGGTGCTGGAGAGCACAGGAGTGTGGAGAAAACTGGAGAACACCAGGAGACTGTAGAGCATGGTGGTGGGGGGGCTGAAGAACATAATGGGGGGGGGGGGGCTGGAGAGCACAGGAGTGTGGAGAAAACTGGAGAACACCAGGAGACTGTAGAGCATGGTGGTGGGGGGGCTGAAGAGCATAATGGGGGGGGGGCTGGAGAGCACAGGAGTGTGGAGAAAACTGGAGAACACTGGGGGGCTGGAGAGCATGGTGGTGGTGGGCTTGAGAGCACTGGGGGGTTAGCGAGCATGGGGGGGCAAAAAACACTGAGGGGCTGGAGAGAACGGGGGGGGGGGGCACTGGAGGAGGGGTTGGAAAAATAAGTGGGTAAGAAGAGGAAAATATAGAGATTGCTTTTTCTATATGCAGCCACCCCTCCTATCAAGGTGCACAGGGCTGCACTAAGCATTCCTTTGGTCCAGTGTCTCCTCCAGCTCCTCCCTCTTCATGGTCAACTGACCTGTAGTTTCCCTTCCTCCCGGGCCGACGGCTGAAATGAAATGGTGGCAGGCCATGCGAGCAGCATAGGCTCAAGGGGCAGCCCAGCTGCCTTGGGCCTCACAAGGACATTTGGCCCTCGGCCCACGGGCAAATGCTTTATGGCCAGTCCGGGCCATATGTCCAGCATCATCCACTGCTTTCCTCCCCAGCCTGACTGTCCCTGGCCCCAATCCTTTTATTTATAAGATTTCAGTTCTACATGTGGGTGTTCTGCTTGCCCCTCCCACCAGCCATATTCTGCCTGCATTGCATAGAGCACCACATAGAGCCATGGGCCTGAAGCCAGCCATAGACCATTTGATTATGGTTGCAGGAGAAAAATTGCTGGATTCCCCCATCAACACAGTCTGTGTTGATGGGAAATTAGGTATGGGACACACCCCCTTCCATGCCCTTCTTAAAGGAGAATTGAGCAAAAAAAAATGATTGGTTAAACCCACAAAGTTTTTTTTTTTTTTTTTTTTTTTTGCCACAACTATTCCTTTATACTGGCTTTTGTAATTTACACATGCAGCAATTTAGAGATTGGATGATAGGTTTAGCACTGGGAAACATTTTTTTGAAAGAAACATTTTTTGAAAGATAAAAAGTGCATTTTATATACAACTGTATCAATTAGACCAAAATGAGAGACAAATGAGGAGGAAAGAGGGACAGAGGGACTTCCAAATCAGGGACAGTCCCTCCAAATCAGGCAGAGTTGGGAGCTATGCCCTATGGTGGTTCCCAGGCTCTTCTATTCCTCTAGGGAACCCACGACCATGGAAAACCACTTCCACAGTGAAAGTAGGAGGAACTCTGATCCCTCCTGCGATTAATGACCCCGGAAGCAATGAGTATTATGTCACTTCCAGAGTCACAGCTATCGTTTCTCAGCTAGTGTAGTCACGATCGCAGCAATTCAAGCACAATGGGGGGCAGGGGAGTCATTGGAGGTCTAATTGACCCCCCAAGGTCTCCATGAAGAGGACCCATCACCGGCCAATGCTATCACATAGAGGCTTGGTAGCCCTCTTGTGAAAACATTAAAAAAATGTAATAAAAATATAAAATAAATTTTTTTTTTTATAAAATTTACCCCTGCACACAGGTATCATCGCGAACGTTCGTGAGAGCAATCATTTTACGGCCATACCCGATTGCCGACGCCATAACTGCGGCAGAGTGGCTCTCTTGTGCTGGATCACGTACCTAGTATGTGATCTGCCGCTTCCGGGTAGGGGGGCACCGGCCTGCCGGCAACACAGCACAAGCAGATCAGCGGATGCCGGCAAATGAATGTCCGCTGGCACCCGCTGATCGGCGAGGAGAGACACAGAACAGAGCTCTGCCTATGTATACAAGGCAGATCTCTGTTCTGTCAGTGGGGATGTGGTGGATTTTGTTTCCCTGCAAAGCAGGAAATAAAATCCGTCTTCCCTTAGTAAAAAGAGCACAGGCTAGGCACACATTTAACCCTTTGATAGCCCTAGATGTTTAACCCCCTTCCCAGCCAATGTCATTAGTACAGTGACAGTGTATATTTCAAGCACCGATCACTGTATTATTGTCACTGGTTCCCACCAAGTGTCAGATTGTCCGCTGTATCGCAGTCCCGCTATAACTCGCTGGTCACCACCATTACTAGTAAAAAAAAATAAGTAAAAAACTCAAGTTTATATGCCAATCAATATACGCTTATTGGGATTTTTTTTATTTTTTTTTTTAAACATGTACATATTGGCCTAAATGTATGAAGAAATTCGATTTTTGTATTGGATATGTTTCTATAGAACAGGGGTGGGGAACCTACGGTTCGGGGGCCGTATGCGGCCCCCAAAGTCATCTGGTCTGGCACCCCATGCAGCTGAGTCTGTGTCTCTCAGCTGATCTGTCAGAATGGAGCCAATGCTTCCTGTATAGTTTCGGCTCCGTTATAACAGTCTGAGTGAGTCACAGGCGGAGTGATATCAAATGCACTCCGCCTTTGACCAATACAGGAAACATCACCTCTTCCTCCAGCATGGCACTGCTATACTTCTCCTAGCCAGAATTTCCCGCCAGCAGCACACACAGCAGTACCAGCCAGAGTCAGCAGTACCAGCCAGAGCCAGCAGTACCCACAGCAGTACCAGCCAGAGTCAGCAGTACCTACAACAGTATCAGCCAGCAGTACCTACAGCACAGTACCAGCCAGCAGTACCCACAGCAATACCAGCCAGCAGTACCAGCCTGAGCCAGCAGTATCAGCCAGTAGTACCCACAGCACAGTACCAGCCATCAGTACCAGCCTTAGCCAGCAGTACCAGCCAGCAGTACCCACAGCAGTACCAGCCTGAGCCAGCAGTACCAGCCAGCAGTACCCACAGCAGTATCAGCCTGAGCCAGCAGTACCCACAGCAGTACCAGCCAGCAGTACTCACAGCAGTATCAGCCTGAGCCAGCAGTACCAGCCAGCAGTACTCACAGCACAGTACCAGCCTGAGCCAGCAGTACCAGCCAGCTATACCCACCAGCAGTACCCGCCAGCAGTTCTTTTCAAAACTTACCACTACAAAAAAGTTGACTGCGCTCCAGACTGACCGACGCAAACCTGGAAAACCTGTTGCAAGTAGCAACATCATGAATACCAGCTAACATCACACATCTCACCAAAGAGGAGCAGTTGCAGGCTAATTTTTAAGGTGATAATTTTGTACTGCCCCCGAATGGTTTTATAAATACCCAAATGGCCCTTGGCAGCAAAAAGGTTCCCCACCCCTGCTATAGAAGAAAGCAAAAAAAAAAAATTATATATATATATATATATACACATACACACACACAACATACACATATACTTATAAATACATACACATATATATATTTTCCAAAATTGTCAGTCATTTTTTGTTTATAGCACAAAAAAAAAAAAAAACAGTGGTGATCAATTACCACCAAAAGAAAGCTCTATTTGTTGGAAAAAAAAAAAAATCGAAAATGTAATTTGTGTACAGCATTGCATGACCACGCAATTGTCAGTGAAAGTAACGCTGTGTCAAAAAGCACAAAATGGACTGGTCATGAAGGGGGGGTAAAACTCCTGGAGGGCAAGTGGATAAAAACTGATAACTTGTAAATGCTTTCTAAAGGGCCATACACACTACAAGATTTTCTGAAGACTTTTTCCTTCAGATTTACCTTTTCTATGTAGTGCAAGGGCCTGCCAGATTGCATACAAATGGAAAGTGTTTGGGTTTGACCTCATATTATATGGTTTTGGTAAATCTCAAGGGAAAAAGTCTTTAGAAAATCTTACAGTGTGTATAGCCTATAAGCGTCAGTGATTTTAGATACCTTTTTTTTTTTATGCACAATTTGAAGACTTAACATGTGCGGTATCTATGTACTCAATGCAACCCAACCTTTAAAATTTTGCAAAACCATTGGGTATAATATCCCGTTTGTCTGCACTAAAACTCATTTTGCTGCATTTTTTTTTTCCTGAAAAAGATTTGATAAATAGCTGCACAAATACCATGCAAGATAAAAAAAAAAAATTGAAGCTACTACCATTTTATTCCCCAGGGTCTCTGCTTTCAGAAAATAACTACTTTTTGGAGAGGTCTACAGTCATTTCTAGCAAAAAAATAAAATAATCAAATAAAATAAATAATCAAATAAAATAAATAATCAAATAAAATAAAATACAAAAAATAAAGATTTTAACGTGTGCAAGCTTTAAGAAATTGCCCCGGTAGTCAAGTGTTTAGGTGACCACCATCGGATTGTCTGGTATAGGAAAAACACAGGTCAGGTTCACTTGAAACAGATCGAATCCCTTGCAAAAAAATAAATATAAAAAAAAAAAAAAACAAAAAAACGAAGAATGCTCACAAGTCTACAAGTAACATTTTTCTTTGAAGAGGTTTTCTTCTTTTTCCGTTCGCCTTCTGTTATCGGTGATTTGACGCAGCCTCAGCGGCGGCAGTTTCTTGACACACACAAAAAAAAAAAAAGGGATTTGAGCAATTATTTCCAAGCAGGCCGACTACTCTTTACATCAGAGACTGACCCCCGGCCTCTGCGACAAGACCACTTCATAATTACACCGCATCCTGCAAAAGTTTTTGAAGATAACGTTGTCTTTACACGCCGGTAACAAGGAGCGGAGATGTATCCTCGCCGCGCTCTCTTCAGCGACGCCGCGATATCATCTCCAGTGTTTAATGTTGGAGTGTCGGAGCGGATCATTTAGCAACAAATCCACTTTGCGCTTTTCTGGCGGCGACAGATCAGTGTAATGAATGGTGTAACCCTTCGAGTCCCTTTCTGCTCTCTGATACAGGAGTTGCTGCAAGGAAACACCGAGATACCGAAACCGGCATCAAACCGAGCCGAGCGACGCACTATCCTCACATGGAGGAAAATAAACAAATAAATTGCAGCCTATCCATTCACGAGAGAGCAGTGACATCACTGAGAATGTAGCCTATCCATTCACTAGAACGAGGTGACATCACTGAGAATGATGCCTATCCATTCACTAGAACGCGGTGACATCACTGAGAATGCAGCCTATCCAATCACTAAAGAGCGGTGACATCACTGAGAATGCAGCCTATCCATTCACTAGAGAGCGGTGACATCACTGAGAATGCAGCCTATCCAATCACTAGAGAGCGATGACATCACTGGAAATGCAGCTTATCCAATCACTAGAGAGCGGTGACATCACTGAGAATGCAACCTATCCAATCACTAGAGAGCGGTGACATCACTGATAATGAGGCCTATCCAATCACTAGAGAGCGGTGACATCACTGAGAATGCAGCCTATCCATTCACTAGAGAGCAGTGACATCACTGAGAATGCAGCCTATCCATTCACTAGAGAGCGGTGACATCACTGAGAACGCAACCTGTCTATTCACTAGAGAGCGGTGACATCACTGAGAATGCAACCTGTCTATTCACTAGAGAGCGGTGACATCACTGAGAATGCAGCCTATCCATTCACTAGAGATTGATGACATCACTGAAAATGCAGCCTATCCATTCACTAGAGAGCGGTGACATCACTGAGAATGCAGCCTATCCAATCACTAGAGAGCGGTGACATCACTGAGAATGCAGCCTATCCAATCACTAGAGAGTGGTGACATCACTAAAAATACAACCTATCCATTCACTAGAGAGCGGTGACATCACTGAGAATGCAGCCTATCCATTCACTAGAGAGCAGTGACATCACTGAGAATGCAGCCTATCCAATCACTAGAGAGTGGTGACATCACTGATAATGCAGCCTATCCAATCGCTAGAGAGTGGTGACATCACTGAAAATGCAGCCTATCCAATCACTAGAGAGCGGTGACATCACTGAGAATGCAGCCTATCCAATCACTAGAGAGTGGTGACATCACTGAGAATGCAGCCTATCCAATCACTAGAGAGCGGTGACATCACTGAGAATGCAGCCTATCCATTCACTAGAGAGCGGTGACATCACTGAGAATGCAGCCTATCCAATCACTAGAGAGCGGTGACATCACTGAGAATGCAGCCTATCCATTCACTAGAGAGTGGTGACATCACTGAGAATGCAGCCTATCCAATCACTAGAGAGCGGTGACATCACTGAGAATGCAGCCTATCCAATCACTAGAGAGCGGTGACATCACTGAGAATGCAGCCTATCCATTCACTAGAGAGCGGTGACATCACTGAGAATTATGCCTATCCAATCACTAGAGAGCGGTGACACCACTGAGAATGCAGCCTATCCATTCACTAGAGAGCGGTGACATCACTGAGAATGCAGCCTATCCAATCACTAGAGAGCAGTGACATCACTGAGAATGCAGCCTATCCATTCACTAGAGAGTGGTGACATCACTGAGAATGCAGCCTATCCAATCACTAGAGAGCGGTGACATCACTGAGAATGCAGCCTATCCAATCACTAGAGAGCGGTGACATCACTGAGAATGCAGCCTATCCATTCACTAGAGAGCGGTGACATCACTGAGAATTATGCCTATCCAATCACTAGAGAGCGGTGACACCACTGAGAATGCAGCCTATCCAATCACTAGAGAGCGGTGACATCACTGAGAATGCAGCCTATCCAATCACTAGAGAGCGGTGACATCACTGAGAATGCAGCCTATCCAATCACTAGAGAGCGGTGACATCACTGAGAATGCAGCCTATCCAATCACTAGAGACCGGTGACATCACTGAGAATACAGCCTATCCAATCACTAGAGGTTTACAATACAAACTCTAGTAAGATGGAAGAAAAAGAAAAAAAAAAAAAAGTTAAAAAAAATAAATATATATATATATATATATACACATCTTGGAACTTGAAAATAATTGAATATATAACAAATAATAAAGTCATTACAGGTTGAAGCAGCTCGGCTACAGACAGATGTACTGTATCACTATTGTTAAATTGAGGTGAAAATGAAAAGAGAAATTGCTCGGACCAACCTCATGACAGCAGAATGTCAGAAATTAGATCGGATACGGAAAATAAAAAACAATGTAAGAAAATCACAAAATCTCCGAGCTCAGTAAATGGATCTCCTGGCCCCCGAGTTCTCCTAAACAACCACCGATGGGAATCAGCAGCTGGGAATTTCAATACTCCAAATTATCAGGACCCCCTAATCTCCATCTCCAGACCATCAGTCATTTCACAGCGGTCTCCTGATGGGCTCCTGGTGTAGGCCGGGCCCTCAACCTCACATCTTCCACTATAGGGGCCCTGACTCTCATTCTGACAAAAGACCTAAAAAGAAGAACAGCATGGAGGAGCCAACCCCGACTCCTTCAAAGCAACGCAAGACTCCATCAGACGTTCCAGAGGGTTGAAGTCACTGCAGGGAATTGGGGTGATGGATGGTTCTAGACCTCGAGGGGCAGGTTAACCCTTTTGTAGGCACAATATGCATTGGATAGAGGTTACATTGCCAAGTGAGACTCTTCTTTATCCTGCCCATCCCAAAGGGAATACAACAAAAAAGTGTATCGAAAACAGAAATTAATTTCTTAATAGTTTTATTAGCATGTTTATGAGGATGGAAAGAAGGAACAAAAGTTAGGCAAAATATAAGCAGAATAAACTTGAGCTTTGAAGACCTGACAGGGGTTCTTGAAAGGGTTCCACTATGTATCACTTCTGTCATCCACCATATTGGTTTCTATTTTAGGAAACTGTCACTCAACTGTCTATAATGGTCCGTGAACCTACACTAACCAATCAGATCCGCCTCTTCTATTGCCTTCACTAAAAACGTAGAAGCTCATTGGCCATCGTTGTCCCACATGGAGGCCATTTCTCCTTTAGATGTAGGAGTCAGACCCGTTACATCATTGTTACATTCGATTTCCTCTTTTCACGTGCTCGCTTCATCAAGTTATCAAACCTCTGAGTATAACAATTCCATGCAGCTGGAACAGGAAGCTGGGAGAGAGCCAATACGTTGGAGGAAATACCTTGGAGGAGCGATTTACTGGAGTTTGACCTTTAGAGAAAATCAGATCTCCTCTACCCAACATCTCAGGTCCAGCCCAGGACTTGTCCCATGGTGACAGTCATCGGAGAATAACATTTGTTATGTAGGGGGGTGCCCACGGACCCCAGGCGGGGATCAGTTAAGGGATTCTATAATGCCCAGCTGGTCCAAATGTGGGACCAAAACCCCTCCTCCCCAGTCTGAGGTGTATCAATTAATTTTATTTTGTAGAATCGTTTTTGGTGCTCTTTGATTTTATTTTTTTTTTTATTATTATTATTTTTTTTTTTTTTTGTGTTTGCTTGATACGTCAATTAGAACAAGAATATATTTCGTTTTTTTTTTTTTTGGGGTCCTGGGGAGACCAGATATAGCAACTGCAAGCTCCTGGGGAGTCCAGATATAGCAACTGCAAGCTCCTGGGGAGTCCAGATATAGCAACTGCAAGCTCCTGGGGAGTCCAGATATAGCGACTGCAATCTCCTAAGGAGACCAGATATCGTGAACGCAGGCTCTTGGGGAGACCAGATATAATGAATGCAGGTTCCTGGGGAGACCAGATATAGCGATTGCAGGCTCCTGGGGAGTCCAGATATAGCAACTGCAAGCTCCTGGGGAGTCCAGATATAGCGACTGCAATCTCCTAAGGAGACCAGATATCGTGAACGCAGGCTCTTGGGGAGACCAGATATAATGAATGCAGGTTCCTGGGGAGACCAGATATAGCGATTGCAGGCTCCTGGGGAGACCAGATATAGCGACTGCAGGCTTCTGGGGAGACCAGATATAGCGACTACAATCTCCTAAGGAGACCAGATATCGTGAACGCAGGCTCTTGGGGAGACCAGATATAATGAATGCAGGTTCCTGGGGAGACCAGATATAGCGATTGCAGGCTCCTGGGGAGACCAGATATAGCAACTGCAGGCTCCTGAGGAGATCAGATATAGCGACTGCAGGCTCCTGGGGAAATCAAATATAGTGACTGTGCAGGCTCCTGGGGAGACCAGATCTAGCGACCGCAGGCTCCTGGGGAGACCAGATCTAGCGACCGCAGCCTCCTGGGGAGACCAGATCTAGCAACCGCAGGCTCCTGGGGAGACCAGATCTAGCGACCGCAGGCTCCTGGGGAGACCAGATCTAGTGACCGCAGGCTCCTGGGGAGACCAGATCTAGCGACCGCAGGCTCCTGGGGAGACCAGATCTAGCGACCGCAGGCTCCTGGGGAGACCAGATATTGGGACTGCAGGATCCTGGGTTTAGTAACACTTTATTTGAACAAGATTAAGTTAGAAGCTGACTGGCTGCCATGCACAATTGCACTCAACAGTTTTAGTAATTCAACCCCAATGTGTCTGAACAGCGGCCATAAAATCTCACACCAGGAGCGCGCACAGGAGGGTGACAACCACACACCGCTGCATTGTAAGGCAGAGAGTGAGGGTTGTCACCCCGAAAAAAAGGAGATGCTAGGTAAGAAAATCAAAGCTTTTAGGACACCTTCCCATCTTCTCTCTATATCATAAGGACGAGGTGCATTATTATCCTGGGGATGGCTGACAACTCTACTTGGGATTTCAGTGCAGCAGAAGCACTGTTGTCACCTTGTATAGGAAGTTAAAAGCACACTGGGTTTCTGACATATCAACAGGTGTTTTTCTGAACTTGCTAGAGATAAAGTATGGGGAAATGTTTACCTTCTTTTTAACATGAAAAACATATCCAAAACAAAGGGGGGACTAAGCTGAGAGCTAATAGTCCAGATACAAATGTATCCAATGGAAGCTCAATAAGACGACCTTAGATAGGAGCCAATGCATTTGGGGGGAAGGGGGATATTGCCCCTTTTATCATGGCTTGAGGATTGGAAAAAGTATGAAATTAACAAGTGCACTAGATGGGCAACAATGAGACAAAAACAGGAATGGTTTTACAGGTGGAGATCGCTGACATTTTTTTCCCTACTAATTTTTGATGTTTTTCACTAGTTTTGCATTTGGCTGGGGTCAGTGTCACTACTGGTAGCATGAGGTGATACCTGGACCCTATAGAGGTTGGGGGCAGGTAGTCCAACTCCTCCAGGACGGCACATCAATACATGCCATTGCCAGAAGGTTTGCTGTGTCTCCCAGTACAGTCTCAGGAGCATGGAGGACATTCCAGGAGACAGGCAGTTACTCTAGGAGAGCTGGAAAGGGCCGTAGAAGGTCCTTACCCATCAACAGGACCTGTATCTGCTCCTTTGTGCAAGAAGGAACAGGATGAGGACTGTCAGAGCCCTACAAAATGACCTCCAGCAGGCCACTGACAGTGAATGTCTCTGACAAAACAAACAGAAACAGACTTCATGAAGGAGGATTGTGGGCCGACGTCCTCTAGTGAGCCCTGTGCTCACTGCCCGGCACCGTGGAGCTTGATTGGCATTTGCCATTGAAAACCAGAATTGGCAGGTCCACCACTGGCACCCTGTGCTTTTCACAGATGAGAGCAGGTTCACCCTGAGCACATGTGACAGACGTGAAAGGGTCTGGAGAAGCCGTGGAGAACATTATGCTGCCTGTAACATCGTTCAGTATGACCAGTTTGGTGGTGGGTCAGTGATGGTCTGGGGAGGCAAATCCATGGAGGGACGCACAGACCTCTACAGGTTAGACAATGGCACCCTGACTGCCCTTAGGTATTGGGATGAGATCCTTGGACCCATTATCAGACCCTACGCTGGTTCAGTGGCTCCTGGGTTCCTCCTGGTGCACGGCAATGCCTGGCCTCATGTGGTGAGAGTATGCATCCAGTTCCTGGAGGATGAAGGAATTGATACCATTGAATGGCCCCCACGCTCCCCTGACCTGAATCCAATAGAACACCTTTCGGTCCATCCGACGCCACCAGGTTGCACCTCAGTCTGTTCAGGAGCTCACTGATGCCCTGGTCCAAATCTGGGAGGAAATACCCCAGGACACCATGTGTCCTCTCATTAGGAGCGCCCCGATGTTGTCCGGCATGCATACAAGCACGTGGGAGCCATACAAACTACTGAGGACCATTCTGAGTTGCTGCTATGAAATTTCAGCAAAATGGACTCGCCTGCTGCAACATTTTTTCACTTTGATTTTTGGGGTGTCTTTGAATTCAGCCATCTGTAGGGTGAATTTTAAATTTCCAATGATGTAACATGCCTTCAATCTGAAGACATTACCCAGTCCATACCAGTATAGATCCTAAGACATTACCCAGTCCATACCAGTATAGATCCTAACACATTACCCAGTCCATACCAGTATAGATCCTAACACATTACCCAGTCCATACCAGTATAGATCCTAAGACATTACCCAGTCCATACCAGTATAGATCCTAACACATTACCCAGTCCATACCAGTATAGATCCTAACACATTACCCAGTCCATACCAGTATAGATCCTAACACATTACCCAGTCCATACCAGTATAGATCCTAACACATTACCCAATCCATACCAGTATAGATCCTAACACATTACCCAGTCCATACCAGTATAGATCCTAACACATTACCCAGTCCATACCAGTATAGATCCTAACACATTACCCAGTCCATACCAGTATAGATCCTAACACATTACACAGTCCATACCAGTATAGATCCTAACACATTAGCCAGTCTAACACATTACCCAGTCCATACCAGCATAGATCCTAACAAATTACCCAGTCCATACCAGTATAGATCCTAACACATTACCCAGTCCATACCAGCATAGATTCTAACACATTACCCAGTCCATACCAGTATAGATCCTAACACATTACCCAGTCCATACCAGTATAGATCCTAACACATTACCCAGTCCATACCAGTATAGATCCTAACACATTACCCAGTCCATACCAGTATAGATCCAAACACATTACCCAGTCCATACCAGTATAGATCCTAACACATTACCCAGTCCATACCAGTATAGATCCTAACACATTACCCAGTCCATACCAGTATAGATCCTAACACATTACCCAGTCCCTACCAGTATATATCCTAACACATTACCCAGTCCATACCAGTATAGATCTTAACACATTACCCAGTCCATACCAGTATAGATCCAAACACATTACCCAGTCCATACCAGTATAGATCCTAACACATTACCCAGTCCATACCAGTATAGATCCTAACACATTACCCAGTCCATACCAGTATAGATCCTAAGACATTACCCAGTCCATACCAGTATAGATCCTAACACATTACCCAGTCCATACCAGTATAGATCCTAACACATTACCCAGTCCATACCAGTATAGATCCTAACACATTACCCAGTCCATACCAGTATAGATCCTAACACATTACCCAGTCCATACCAGTATAGATCCTAACACATTACCCAGTCCATACCAGTATAGATCCTAACACATTACCCAGTCCATACCAGTATAGATCCTAACACATTACCCAGTCCCTACCAGTATATATCCTAACACATTACCCAGTCCATACCAGTATAGATCTTAACACATTACCCAGTCCATACCAGTATAGATCCAAACACATTACCCAGTCCATACCAGTATAGATCCTAACACATTACCCAGTCCATACCAGTATAGATCCTAACACATTACCCAGTCCATACCAGTATAGATCCTAACACATTACCCAGTCCATACCAGTATAGATCCTAACATATTTTTCCCCATTGAGATCTCATGTGTATACAAAGTGTTCCTTTTAATTCTTTCTGAGCAGTGTATATATTCTGTGCGGAGTAAAGGATACAATGTTCATCAGCAGCTGGTTTGGTCGGCCATCTTTTGGCATTCACACAATGAGACGGACTGAAGCATTTTAGCGATGATGCTGTGTGTTGGATGTACAAAACCTCCATCTTGCTACGAAACTTGAGGTTAAACTATAAAGCATTAAGAAAAATCAATTCCTTTTGTGTTCCGCAGCAATAAAACGACGACGAACCTTCGCTTAACTGTTAGAGCAACCAAGACTTTCCCCTCCCCCAACTCACACTTTATTAAAGGGCATGTAAACCTTCACAAGGAACGTCTCTTATTTCGTCTCTTTTGGTTTGATAAATACATAATTAAAAGCATTATGTTAGATCAGTTTAATAAGTGCAAAAATGTATCTGTTGATCCTGCCAGAAATCTTGTCAACTGGAAACTTCCGACACTCTTTGTGCTGATTTATCAGTTAAGTAATTACAAACATTATGGTCATGGACACTCATCTCACCCACGGTCCACATTTCACCCACCAGCTTTCCAGTTAGCATGCCTAATAACGCAAACTTCACAGTTATCCTATCTAGACCCCGCCTCCAAATATGCAGGGACTGACCATCACACCTACTTTATGGGTGGGTCCCATCTAGACTCTACCTCCAAAAATGCAGGCACTGCCCATCACACCTACTTTATAAGTTGGTCCCACCCAGACCCCACCTCAAAATATACAGGAACTGCCCATAACACCTACTTTATGGGTGGGTCCCATCCAGACCCCACCTCCAAATATGCAGGGACTGCCCATCACACCTACTTTATGGATCGGTTCCCCATCCAAATATGCAGGGACTGTTCATCACACCTACTTTACGGATAGGTCCCATCTAGACCCCACCTCTAAATATGCAGGGACTACCCATCACACCTACTATATGGGTTGGTCCTATCCAGACCCCACCTCCAAATATGCAGGCACTGCCCATCACACCTACTTCATGGGTGGGTTCCATTCAGGCCCCACCTCCAAATATGCAGGAACTGCCCATCACACCTGCTTTATGGGTGGGGCCCATCCAGACCCTACCTCCAAATATGCAGGCACTGCCCATCACACCTATTTTATTAGTTGGTCCCACCCAGACCCCACCTCCAAATATGCAGCCACTGCCCATCACACCTACTTTATGGATCGGTTCCACATCCAAATATGCAGGCACTGTCCATCACACCTACTTTATGGGTGGGTCCCATTCAGACCCCACCTCTAAATATGCAGGGACTACCCATCACACCTACTTTATGGGTTGTTCCTATCCAGACCCCACCTCCAAATATGCAAGCACTGCCCATCACACCTACTTTATGGGTGGGTCACATCCAGATCCCACCTCCAAATATGCAGGGACTGCCCATCACACCTACTTTATGGATCGGTTCCACATCCAAATATGCACCTACTTTATGGGGGGGTCCCTTTCAGACCCCACCTCTAAATATGCAGGCACTGCCCATCACACCCACTTTATGGGTGGGTCCCATCCAGACCCCACTTCTAAATATGCAGGGACTGCTCATCACACCTACTTTATGGGTTGATCCCACCTAGACGCCACCTCTAAATATGTATGGACCACCTGTCTCTAAAAGAAAATGTGGGGACTACCCGTCACACCCCCATTATAGGCTGGTCCTATCCAGTCCCATCTTAAAATATGCAAGGACTGCCCATCACACCTACTTTATGGGTTAGTCCCACCAAGAGCCCACATTTAAATATGCAGGGACTGCCCATCACACCTACTTTATGGGTTAGTCCCACCCAGACCCCACATTTAAATATGCAGGGACTGCCCACATGCTACCATAATCACCCCAATTAATGCCTGTGCACGAACTCAAATATACCCGAGATTGTGATTCCAGGACCAAGCCCAGGACACCGCATTGGCGGAGCAGACTGTCACAGCAAGTACAGGACAGTTTGGATCAATGCAGTTACATTGTCCCCAGTTCTGAGGACTGTAAGTGCCCGTTCACATATGAGCGACGCTACTTCGCACCGCGACCTCCGAGGTCACGATGCGAGCAGCGCGCCGCGACCTCGGAGCGGCCGCCACGGACTTCATAACATTGAAGTCTATGGCGGTCGCCTCCTGGTCGCCCCAAAGAAGCTCTGGACCCTTTTTCTAAGTCGGAGTGACTTGTGTCGCTCCTATTAGAACGGGTCCGCAGCTTCCCTATGGGAGGCGACCTGTGAGGCGACCAGGTCGCCTCACAGGTCGCCTTAGTGTGAACCGGGACTTAAACATCTTACTCCTAAAATATGGAGATAAGAGGGATAGGTGTTTTGCAGTCCTAACACACCTTCGGTCCTTGGGTGAGAACACCACTCTCCTATAAATACAGTGCAGTGAGCACTAGAAGAAAAAACACATTTTTCTATGAGATGTGCAATTTGGCCATTTTCTACCTTTTGATCATTTTTACTAAAGCCTACGGAGTTATTTTTAACCGTTTGTTACATTGTGTCTTGCTATTTTTCTCTCATCGAAACGTTTAGTTCCAACAAAAATGTTGCATTGATGTGGAATCCTAATTTTTCCCAGGAGATCGTCTTTTAGCTTCTAAAAGCTTTTATTTAACCTACGTTGTTATTTTGTCTCCACCTGGAACGGCCGCCATCGCCGTCTCTCCTCACAGAAACTCACAATTATTGCCATTCAGCGGCTAACGGCACTTTAGGGAGCAAAAACCGGCGCGCTGAACATCCACAGAAGAGTTTTATACACAAAACGCAGCAAAAGTGATACAACATAATTCATTACATGCAGACGATTCCCTTCCGTAGGACTTTACTGGACTGAAAACAAAAGTTACATAAAATTGTTCCAATTTCTGGATGTTCTATGCTTTACTGGAGGGTTCTCCAAACTCTGACCCCAGGGGCCACATCCAGCCTGATACAAGATTTTATTCAACCATCAGCTACAGTCAGTAGTGTCATCAATGTGTTCCATTTGGGAAGGTCAGCAGAGGTTGCATATGGTCTCCACTTCTGATGAGGACCCTGATCTGTGGGGGGGGGGGGGGCTCCTAAGGTAGACTTTGATGTAAGTGGGGCTGTGATGGGGACCCTGAGCTAAAGGGGAGACCCTGATGTAAGGGGTACTCTGATGGGGACCCAGATCTAAAGGAGGGGACAAATATCTAAGGGAGGGGCTTCTAAGGCAGATTCTGATGTAAGAGAAGCTATAATGGGGATACTAATGAAAAAAGGGGGGTCCTCTGATGGGGGACCATGATGTAGAGATTCTGATGTACGGGGAAACTCTAAAGGCAGACAGATATGGGGGCTCTGATGGGGACACTAAGATTAGGGTCTCCATCAGAGCCCCCTTACATAAGGGGGGCTTTAATGTAAGGGGGGCTTTGATGGGGACCCTAATGTAAGGGGGGCACTGATGGAGACCCTAATCTGAGGGGGGCTTTAATGTAAGGGGGGCTCTGATGGAGACCCTAATCTGAGGGGGGCTTTAATGTAAGGGGAGCTCTGATGGGGACCCTAATCTAAGAGGGGCTCTAATGTAAGGGGGGGGGTCTGATGGGGACCCTAATCTAAGGGGGGGGCTCTGATGTAAGAGGGGCCTCAGATGGGGAACCGGATAAAAGGGGGCCTCAGATGGTGACACTGATAAGGGGGGCCTCAGATGGGGACCCTAATGTGTAAGGGGGGGACTCAGATGGGGACCCTGAAGTAAGGGGAGACCCTGATAAAAGGGGGGACTTTGATGGGGACCTAGATGTAAGGGGACCTCAGATGGGGACCCTGATAAGGGGGGCCTCAGATGGGGACCCGGATAAGGGGGGCCTCAGGTGGGGACCCTGATGTAAGGGGGGCCCCAGATAGGGACCCTGATGTAAGGGGGGCCTCAGATGGGGACCCTGATGTAAGGGGGGACTAAGATGGGGACCCTGATGTAAGGGGGGCCTCAGATGGGGACCCTGATGTAAGTAGGGCCTGAGATGGGGACCCTGGTGTAAGGGGGGCCTCAGAAGGGGACCCTGGTGTAAGGATGGGCCCTAATTTGGGGGGGGGACTCTGATGGAAACCTAGATGTAGGAGGGGCCCTGATGGGGATTTGTTTTACCCTCAATTATTTGTAAAATACACAAAGCAGGTCTTGTACAGGAATGTTTGGTGACCCCTGTTTCAGTGCACTGACCTCCTCCTTTATTCTGTAGGAACTCTGCTGTGCTGGGTGAGGAATTGTGTAGAATTTGTGTCCCATCATTCCGGCCCCTGCCGCAGCGAGATACGACAAAAACTCTTCTATTCCTTCTGCCGATCGGAGGAACCCTGTCCCTCCTCCACTACAATGTAATTAAGTCTAATTAAATCCATTTAAGGATGAGATTGTCACAGTTCTATAAGCCAAGTGTGATAGCGGATGAGTTCACGTTTTAATGGCGGCTGAATTATCCCAACAATTATTCTTCGATCTCAGTCAACATATGAATGTTTCAGTGGTGCCCTAGAGGTGTGAGGTTATATATATATACCCGGCGCTGGATTGTTATTCCTGCCTAAGGGCACAGGGCTGGAGGGGCAGAGGAGAGAGACGGCCGCGAGCCACCAGAGTCACCAACGATGTCTTCTGGGAGTTTCTGCCGAAACCTGTGGACGGCAAATGTCACAACTTGCAGAAAACTCTCCTGATAAATAGAGAGGCAGAGCAGAGCCATTGTCTTCAATCATAGAACTGGCATGGAAGATGTGGGCACCAACGTCATGGAGAAAAAACATTCATCACACCTCTAAATGTAACTGTGACCCAACTGTCACCTCTGACAACCCCTAAACCAGGAAAACGAACCATCATTACTTGTACTACTACACCAGGACCAAGAACGAATAGAAGGAGAAGAAATTAAAGGAGAGTGTGTGGAAGAGAGAGAGAAAAAGGAATGAAATAAAAATAGACTGAATAAGGGCTCGTTTACACTTGCAGTTAGGGACGATCGAAACATAAGGCTGAGCTGCGTTTTTACCCCTTTTTAAAATCGGCTCGCCCTTTGGTGGCAAAAACCAAGAGCTAAACCCACATATGACAACAAGAACTACAACCCATCAAATGTGACCCCTTCAAGTGAATAGGGGGGAGCTGCAACTGCCTGGAAACCATGGGAAAGGAAACAGAGGGGTGGGGGGGGGGGAGAGAAAAGAGAAAAAAAAATACAAAAATGAGAGGGAGGGAGAGAGAAAAGCAAAAAAGGAGGAAAGTGAGGGAGACAGAAAAGAGGGGAAAAAAAAAGGAGGAGAGGGAGAGAAAAAAGAGAAAGGGAATACATGAGAAGAGAGGGAAAGGAAAATAAAAGAGAAAGGAGAGAAAAAAAAAAGAAGAGGAACAAAAAATAAGAGGAACAGATAAGTAGAGAGAAAGAAGAGAGGAGAGAGAAAGGAAAGGAATAGAGAAGGGAAAGGAAAGGAATAGAGAAGGGAAGGAATAGAGAGGGGAAGGAATAGAGAAGGGAAGGAATAGAGAAGGGAAGGAATAGAGAGGGGAAGGAATAGAGAGGGGAAGGAATAGAGAAGGGAAGGAGTAGAGAAGGGAAGGAGTAGAGAAGGGAAGGAGTAGAGAAGGGGGAAGGAATGGAGAAGGGAAGGAATAGAGAGGGGAAGGAATAGAGAGGGGAAGGAATAGAGAAGGGAAGGAATAGAGAAGGGAAGGAATAGAGAAGGGAAGGAATAGAGAAGGGAAGGAATAGAGAGGGGAAGGAATAGAGAAGGGAAGGAATAGAGAAGGGAAGGAATAGAGAAGGGAAGGAATAGAGAGGGGAAGGAATAGAGAGGGGAAGGAATAGAGAAGGGAAGGAATAGAGAGGGGAAGGAATAGAGAGGGGAAGGAATAGAGAGGGGAAGGAATAGAGAGGGGAAGGAATAGAGAGGGGAAGGAATAGAGAGGGGAAGGAATAGAGAAGGGAAGGAATAGAGAAGGGAAGGAATAGAGAGGGGAAGGAATAGAGAAGGGAAGGAATAGAGAGGGGAAGGAATAGAGAAGGGAAGGAATAGAGAAGGGAAGGAATAGAGAGGGGAAGGAATAGAGAAGGGAAGGAATAGAGAAGGGAAGGAATAGAGAAGGGAAGGAATAGAGAAGGGAAGGAATAGAGAAGGGAAGGAATAGAGAGGGGAAGGAGTAGAGAAGGGAAGGAGTAGAGAAGGGGGAAGGAATGGAGAAGGGGGAAGGAATGGAGAAGGGGAAGGAATGGAGAAGGGAAGGAATAGAGAAGGGAAGGAGTAGAGAAGGGAAGGAGTAGAGAAGGGAAGGAATAGAGAAGGGAAGGAATAGAGAGGGGAAGGAGTAGAGAAGGGAAGGAGTAGAGAAGGGGGAAGGAATGGAGAAGGGGGAAGGAATGGAGAAGGGGAAGGAATGGAGAAGGGGAAAGAATGGAGAAGGGGAAAGAATGGAGAAGGGGAAAGAATGGAGAAGGGGAAGGAATAGAGAAGGGAAGGAATAGAGAAGGGAAGGAATAGAGAGGGGAAGGAATAGAGAGGGGAAGGAATAGAGAAGGGAAGGAATAGAGAAGGGAAGGAATAGAGAGGGGAAGGAATAGAGAAGGGAAGGAATAGAGAAGGGAAGGAATAGAGAAGGGAAGGAATAGAGAGGGGAAGGAGTAGAGAAGGGAAGGAATAGAGAAGGGAAGGAATAGAGAAGGGAAGGAATAGAGAGGGGAAGGAGTAGAGAAGGGAAGGAGTAGAGAAGGGGAAGGAATGGAGAAGGGGGAAGGAATGGAGAAGGGGGAAGGAATGGAGAAGGGGAAGGAATGGAGAAGGGGAAGGAATGGAGAAGGGGAAGGAATGGAGAAGGGGAAGGAATGGAGAAGGGGAAGGAATAGAGAGGGGAAGGAATAGAGAGGGGAAGGAATAGAGAAGAGAAGGAATAGACCAGCCTTTCTCAACCTTTTCAACACAGAGGAACCCTTGAAATAAATTTCTGGACCCAGGGAACCCCTGCTAAAAATTTAAAATCTACAACTCATGACACATTAGTATGACAGTCAGTGGGAAGAATGCTCCTTACTGTTGTCATCATTGGGAATAATTACCCCCCTTACAGACAGCTAAAAGGAACATTGGTGTCATTGATGTGAATGTGCAATGTATATGTAAAGTGCTGCGTAAATTGACAGCGCTATATAAGTACCTGAAATAATTGGGAACTTATCTGAGAGGCTTAAGGAACCCCTAGCAACCTCAGGAGGAACCCTGGTTGAGAAACCCTGGAATAAAGAAAAGAAGGAAAGGGAGGGGAAGGAAAGGAAGAGGGAGGGGAAGGAAAGGAAGAGAGAAGGGAAGGGAGGGGAAGGAAAGGAAGAGAGAGAGAAGGGAAGGGAAGGGAGGGGAAGGGAAGGAAAGAAAAAAAGAGAAGTAAAGAAAAAGGAGATGAGAGGGGAAGGAGACGAGAGGGAAAGGAGAAGGACAGGGAAAGGGAAAGGAGAGGGAAAGGGAAAGGAGAAGGAAAGGGAAAGGAGGAGGAAAGGAAAGGAAAGGAAAGGAGAAGGAAAGGAAAGGAGAAGGAAAGGAGAAGGAAAGGAGAAGGAAAGGAAAGGAAAGGAAGTGCATGAACCTCCATGGCAGGATCACCAGGGATTATTTTAATGAAAGCTGCAGACTGAAAAATATTGGAAATAAGTTTTAAAGCGACATGAACATGTTAAACCCTCTAGAAGATGATATTGGCCCGGTTCATCTCTGTTAAAGCCACCTGCAGATTCACTGATAAATCCAGCTGTTGCGGCCATTTTTAAAGGATCTTTGCATTCTGCGCCTCCTCTAGAAGCGCCCAGACAGAACCTGAACACGATTCCCATTGTTCACAGCCGTGTTATTAATCAATTACAGCCCACTGAAGTCAACTTCTCAGGCAGATGAAAAGTCAGGAAATGATGTGTTCTGGGTCAGCGATCACAAGGTATGGATCTGCATCCTAAGGAAAGAAAACAAATGACCGCTCGTAGCCCTTCCACTGGTCCACCTCTCTGATGTGAACGAAATAATTGGCGCTGTGATACAAGTCAATATTGGACAGTGAAAGGGGGGGGGGGGGGATTCCTACCTCGGACACCAACTGTTAATGCTGCGGATCTGAGTGGCCCCTCCCACCAGGGGGTCCAATAATGGCGTGCTTAGAGGTTTCCTAGAGCTTGGCCTGCTGTAATAAGTTCACTGAATATTACAGATTTATGTGTTACACTGAATATAAAATAGAACAGCAGATTCTGCTCAGGAACGACTCAAACATGAAGGCGGGTCAGGAAAAACTCACCAGTAGGAAAGCCTAAATATTTTATTTAAGTGTTTAATAGATTTGTATTGAGTGGGGAAGGGTTAGAACCTCTGCAGATTTTTTTCATTCATATCTATACTGGGGTTGATTCAGCCTATTTTTCCTGCTGAACTCCGCCCTTCCCCCCAGCATGTTAACATAAAGTTTTAAAAAAAAAAAAACTTTTTATTCTCATTATATACATTATTTTAAACTCAGTGAGGTCATCATTGGGACTCTGTGCTTCTCTATGCAATGCAGGCAGATTGGGGCTGGTGGGAGGCACCAGAATGCCAGTCTGGAGGAGTCGATGCTCTTAGACTAGATTTGCATGCAAACTGATGCTGAGCCTCCATGCCGGAAAAAAAAATGTAATCCAAATAAGGAAAGGGGTGGGCCAGGGATGGACAGACTGAGGAGGAAAGCACTAGACGATGCTGGCCATCTAAGGAAATGAGGCGGGGCTCTGTCTGACTTGCTGCAGCTTCTAATACACATTGTTAGAAGCTCACAGTGTGCAGTGAAATCAGAGGAAGCCGTTTCAGTCCAGGAGAGGAGCCGCTACAACTGTGCAAGAGTGAAGAGGAGGCCAGGGGTCTGAATACATGATCATTCTCAGAGTTACACTATAAGAGGATAACGCATAATGTATATTGCAGATCCAAAAAGCTTTAAAGTGACCCCACACATAGATGGAAATGTTGGGGACGGTGGGTGTCACTTTGGGTCATACAGCCAGGATGAAGTCAGGATGACTGCACTGGAGATCTGGCGCCCAATCGTGCAGTTGGAGGTCGCAATGAAAACAGGACTACGCGGCGATCCCTGAAACGCGTCGCATCCGGAGGTCCCTGTTCAGGTACAATTGTATTAGAAACCATTGCCCTTGTACCAAATTCAGACAAATGGAGTTACAACAATAATTCCAACAAGAATACAGGGGACGGAGAGAGCGAGAGCGAGAAAACGAGAGAGAGAAAACGAGAGAACGAGAGCGTGAGAGAACGAGAGCGTGAGAGAACGAGAGCGTGAGAGAGAGAGAACGATAGAGAGAGAGAAAGAGAGAGAGAAAGAGAGAGAGAACGAGAGAGAAAGAGAGAGAGAGAGAACGAGAGAGAAAGAGAGAGAAAGAGAAAGAGAGAGAAAGAGAACGAGACAGAAAGAGAACGAGAGAGAAAGAGAACGAGGAAGAAAGAGAACGAGAGAGAAAGAGAACGATAGAGAGAGAGAACGAGAGAGAAAGAGAGAGAGAAAGAGAGAGAGAACGAGAGAGAGAACGAGAGAGAGAACGAGAGAGAGAACGAGAGAGAAAGAGAAAGAGAGAGAAAGAGAAAGAGAACGAGAGAGAAAGAGAACGAGAGAGAAAGAGAACGAGGGAGAAAGAGAAGGAGAGAGAAAGAGAACGAGGGAGAAAGAGAACGAGGGAGAAAGAGAACGAGAGAGAAAGAGAACGAGAGAGAAAAAACGCGAGAGAGCGAGCGCGAGAGAGAGAACAAGAGTGCGAGAGAACGAGAGAGCGAGAGAGAGAGAAAACGAGAAAACGAGAGAGAGAGAGCACGAGAGAGAGAACGAGAAAACGAGAGAGAGAGAACGAGAAAACGAGAGAGAGAGAACGAGAAAACGAGAGAGAGAGAACGAGAAAACGAGAGAGAGAGAACGAGAAAACGAGAGAGAGAGAACGAGAAAACGAGAGAGAGAGAACGAGAGAACGAGAGAGAGAAAGCGAGAGAGAGAAA
>NC_138774.1:6493113-6510613 GCF_965119305.1 Pelophylax lessonae | reverse complement strand
AGGCCCAGGAGGCACTGAGCGCCCAAGTAGAATGCGCCTTGACAGGGAAAGGAGGAACCTGACTCTTGATGGAATAGACCTGAACCACCGTCTGTCTGATCCATCTGGAAATGGTCATAGAGGAAGCAGACAACCCTTTCCGAGGCCCATCCGTGAGCACAAATAGAGAGTGGAACTTCCTAAAAGACTCCGTAGCTGCCAGGTACACCCTAATCGCCCAGACCACATCCTAGGTATGAAAAGCAATTTCCTTCGGATGTTTTGGCCTGGGACAAAGGGAAGGCAACACAATGTCTTCATTCAAATGAAAATCAGACAACCTGAGGAAGGAACGAAGGACAGGGGCTAAGAACCTTAACTCTGTGAATCACCAAGTAAGATGAACACCGCCAATTCTGACACACTGCACGCAGAGGTGATAGCCACATAAAAGGCCACCTTCTGGAACAGCGTAAGCAGGGGAATCTCCCGAAGATACTCAAAAGAAGGCTTCTGGAAGACAGAGCACCAAATTGAGGTCCGAAGGTGGCAACAGAGACCGTATGTACCAAGGAGTATGTGGCAAAGGGCCATTGAAAGAAGACCGCTAAGGCCGACACCTGACCCTTGATAGTACTCAAGGCCAGTTTCTGCTCAACCCCCCGTTGAAGGAAGGTCAAGATCCGAGCCACCGAAAAAGATTGGAGGATGAACCCAAAGAGACTCACACCACACAATGTACGTCTTCCACGTACAATGGTAGATCTTCCTAGAAGTAGATTTCCTAGCTTTTAACAGTGTTGAAATCACAGACTCATACAAAACCTATAACCATCAGCAACTGGCATTCAACAGCCAATCAGTCAAAACCAGTGACTTAAGCAGGATGGAAGATTGGTCCTTGGAACAGCAGATCTTCCCTGAGAGGAAGCTTCCAAGGAATAACGGTGACCAGCAGCACCAGATCGGCGTACCAAGCCCGGTAAGCCCAGTCCGGGGACACTAAGATGACCGAAATTCCCTTCTGCCTCGATCCTGCGTAGAAGTCTTGGCAGAAGCTTGAGCGGGGGAAGGCGTAAATCAGATGATACTTACCCCATGGGACCACCAGCGCATCTGTGACGTCCACCAGAGGATCCCATGACCGAGCCACAAACCTCTGCACCTTTCTGTTGAACCGAGATGCCAACAGATCCACCTAGAGGATGCCCCACCGGAGAAACAACTGATGAAACACCTCCGGATGAAGGGACCACTTCCCTTGGTCCAACGCCTGGCGACTGAGGTAATCCACCTGCCAGTTTTCCACCCCCGGAATGTGTACGGCAGAGAGGGCTGGAACGAACTGTTCTGCCCACCTTAGAATTCTGGCTACCTCCAGTAGAATGCCGGCTACCTCCAGAGCCGCCAGGACACTTCTTCTGCCTCCCTGATGATTGACATAAGCCACGGCCGTGACATTGTCCATTTGAATGCGCACTGGACATCTCTGAAAATGATCCGTCAATGTTTTAGGCACAGTTTGATCGCTAAGAGTTTCAAGACATTGATCGGTAGTCTGGACTCTTCCAGTATCCAGAACCCCTGAGCAGAATTTTTGCAGAGGACGCCTTCCCAGCCGGACAGGCTGGCATCCTTGCTGACCACTGTCCAATACAAGGGGAGGAAGAATTTGCCCAGCTGAAGAACCCAAGAACAAAGCCACCATATCAGGGACTCTTGTTCCCGGATCAAATCAGCCAGATCGGATTGTCCAGAGACTCTGGATTCTTGTCCCATTTGGCCAGAATCTCCCTTGCAGGGACCTCCTTTGGAACTGTGCAAATGGAACTGCCTCGAAGATGGACACCATCAGGCCCGGAGGGATGACCATCTGCTGGATAGCAGGAGACAAATTGCAGCCTGCAGTTTCTGAAGGTTATGCGGAGGAAGGAGCACTCTGGCCAAGGCCGGAGTTCAGAGACAGACCCAGATAGTTCAGCTTTGTAGATGGAACCAGAGCAGACTTCTGAAAATTCAGAATCCAGCCATGAAGACCTGAGGAGCAGAGGCGAGACCAAAAGGGCAACAGATAATGCTCCTCTCCAACGGGAAAGCAGTGGAAGTGCTGGTGACGGACACATGTAGGAATGTGAAGGTACGCGTCCTTGATGTCGATGGAGCAAGAAAATCCCCAATGCAGGTAAGCCACCATTGTGCGAATTGACTTCATTCTGAACTTCTGTACCCACACAAAGCGGTTCAGCGCCTTGAGGTCCAGAATTGGACGCACTTAGCCTTCCTTCCTAGGGACTGTAAACAGGTTTGAGTAAAAACCCCTGAAAACGCTCCAAAGTCGGAACCGGGACAATCACCTTTTGAAATAAAAGGTCTTGCACTGCCCCAAAGAGAGCCTGTAAGCGGACCAGGGACAGTCGCACGTTGGAAGGAAGAACATTATCTGGAGGGTAAGAACAAAACTCGATCTTGTAGCCAGACTGTATGACCTCATGGACCCACTTTTCTTGTTCCATGGAAGTCCAGGAGGGATCCCTAAGCCTCAAGGGCAAGCCCAGGCAGGAGGCCCCACCAGGTACAGCCCCCCCCCCGCACAGCAGATCGTCCGAGACCAGCAACGCACACCCCCATCGCCGGCATAGCGTCCTGCCCCCACCCCAGGAGGTGGACCAGACCACCCACACAACCCCAGCAAAAGTGGAGGGGGGGATTGATGAAGGGGGGGTGCCTGACAGGAAGGAGGGGAACCCGGGGGTCAGACCATCACCATGGATGGGCCCACGTCCAACCCAAAACACTCCAGAGGGAGAGGGGGGACAGCTACTCACCATACCAGGAAGCAGGCGGGCACCGCTCCAGACAGAACCCCTCGCTATCGAAATGGGGGGCTGTATACCAGGAGGAACGCTGCGACTCGGGCCATGACCTGGTTATATGCAACCTCGAAAGGTGTTTACCTTGCAGGCCAGCCCCTATCCATTGGGGCTATGTTGTGGCCGACCCAGACTGGGGTGACCACTGGATCTAGATGATCCAGCCTGTCGTCCAGTCCGGCAGTTGATTGTAGATCTCACAGGGAAAAAAAAAAAACAGGAGAAAAAAAATCTATCTAAAAAGAAAAAGTTTGCCAGGACCAGAGATCACAGAAAGGAACTAGGTCTTTACTCCTGACTAGGCAGAAAAAAAACTGAGTACCTATAGCAGAGAGAGGGAGTATACCCCCTGGGACTGCCCATAGGTGTAGCCAGAATTTTTTTCTGCCTAGTGTCCTACTCCTGTAGGGGGCAGTATAACCCAATGGTTAAGAAGATCAGGAGCTGTGTCCGTCAATAAACAAAAGAGACATTTTTTTTTTTTCTCACAGTTCAGGTCCACCATTCTCACCTAGGGGAGTATGATATACCAGGACCCTGTGCATGCGCAGGAAAGCCGCGGGTCACTCTGGGATCCGTTGTCGCAATTCTGTGCATGCGCATCATCCTGTGAACCGCCTCCTGGGATTTCCTCACTCATTCCAGCAGGGAGACAGCAGGACAGGGGCCCCACAATGTAGGGAGGGCTTTTCTTTTTCCCCCTCAAAAAAATAGGTGCAAGTACTCCCCCTGTTCAGAGTCACCCTTATCCCTGCCCCCCCTTCGCACCTCCCAGTACCGCTACTTTTAGAGAAAACAAAACCAAGTATCATTTTGTGGTTAAGTAATTTGCATATAATTTAATAACAAGAAAAGCAGTAACATAGATCCCTTGCAGCCAGCAACTACAGCTCCCCCCAGAAACAATAGATTCCACCCCCCTGAAACAGAAAAACTCCATCAAATACTCCCCCCACAGCAACAATAAACCCTCCCATCAACTGTAGAGCCTCTTCAGCAACACCAGTGCCCCCCTAGCAACAGAAACCAAAAAAAAACCCTACAGCAACAATAGATCCACCAGCATCAGAAAAGCTACCCTAGCAACAATAGATTCTCCCATCAACAGTAGAGCCCCTTCAGCAACAAAAGCCCCTTCCCTAGCAACAATAGATTCAACAAAAACAGAAAAAAACCCTACTGTAATAACAGCCCACCCCCTCCAGCAACAATGAACCATTTTAACAGAGCGCCTTCAGCAACAACAGATACCTTTACAGCAACAATAGATCCACCAGCAACAGAAATGCCCCCCCTGTGCAAAACTGGAACCTCCCATTAACAGTAGAGCCCCTTCAACTACAGCAGCCTCTCCCCCAGCAACAATAGATCAACCAGAAACAGAAAAACCCCTACTACAACAAGCTCCCCAGCAACAAAAGACCCTACCATCAACAGTAGAGCCCCTTCAGCAACAACAGATACCCAACAGCAACATTAGATCCAACAGCAACATTAGAGCCAACAGCAACAGAAAAAAACCCATCAACAGGTCCCTCACAGCAATAATAGACCGCCTGCAACAATAGACTCTCCCATTGACAGCAGAGCCCCTTCAGCAACAACAGATACCCTACAGTGCAGGATATCAATTGCTGCCGTAGGGTATTGATTATTGCTTTAGGGCCTATAGCATCAATCGATACACGGCAGAAACAATAGACCTCCCAACAACACTAGAACTCCTTCAGCAACAACAGATACCCCAACAGCAACAACGATTCCCCAACAGCAACAATAGATCTCCCAGCAGCCAGCATCAATTTTACACCTCCAACAGTCAGCAACAACCGACTTCAACAGTAGATCACTACCAGTGATGATTGATCCCCCAGCAACATAAGATCCCTCCAACAACAATAACCCCCCACCCTCGCAAAAAGCAGCGACAATAGACGCCAAGCAGCCAGCATCAATAGAACCCCCAGCACCCCTTGCCATTACATACATTCAGTGCTGGAGGTCTCTGCTGAAAACAAGCCCAAATTTCGGGGATCTGCCAGGTCCCATAGACATAGCAAAGTTTCCTGCGGCGTGTCTGCGCCGGAAATTAATTCAAGATGGCGGCGCTGGAGAGGAACAGTATAGTAGGAACTTTCCCTACAAGCAAAATAAAGCTGGACTCCGTGGACCATAAAGTATTTTATTTATTAGTTTCATATATTTTTTATATTTATTTAGACAATTTTTAAAAAAAATAAAAATGTTATTTTTAATAGTAAGGGTGGAGTTTCTCTTTACCTGGTTTTGTAATTTAATTCGGATTCATCACAGAAGCGACTTTCAGCCTAAACAAAGTGGGAGGTGTCAGCGCACCCATGTAGATATGAGGAGAGCGCGACAAACTGCACTCTTTGTAACCAATGGTTGCTCCACATTAAAAAAATGTCCCTCACTCCACAGTTCTCCTCTAAAGCCGTCTCCCCACGGCAGCTGAAATGTTAAGCAGACGCCATTCTCCGCCTCCTGCGTTTCCAGCCGATGCGTTCCTCAGATGAAGTCTCACAATAGCTATTAAATCACGGGTTACTTTTAATTAAAGTTTAACACACCCTGTAACCTTTCAATTCACTGGCCTGGATCTGGGAAATTAAACGCCGTGTCATTTCGCTAAAAGGTGTACTTCTTCCTAACAAAGAACGCCGTTCAGAAATGAGCTTGTTAGGGACGACGGCCGCCGTGGTATTTTATGCGTGCGTGACGGTGCGAAGATTCCTGTCTGAGAAGGGACGGCCGCCGTTCTACAACAAACCTGCCAATTCGCAGCCCACAGGCGGCAAACAAAAGTTAAGCCATGAGAGAAGAGCGGAGGGATTTCACCAAAATTAATACCGATACAAAATTACAGATTTTGGAGGAAACTTTTCTGATTTTGCTCAATGAGATCCTCAAAGTGTCAGTAAGCCCATAATAAAATATTCTGTACATGGTTACAATGTATCAAATAGGATGGCTGGCTGTAGAGCAGAGGTCTCCTAACTTTACAAAGGGCCAGTTACTGTCATGTAGATTTTTTGGGGTGCTAGATTGTAGCCAGTGTGGGTAGAAAATGTCCAGTAGGAGGAGCAGGAATAGTGTCCCATCATTGGTGTCAGTGAGAGGCATAGTGTCCCATCATTGGTGTCAGTGGAATGAATAGCGTCCCATCAGTGGTGTCAGTGGGAGGAATAGTGCCCCATCATTGGTGTCAGTGGGAGGAATAGTGTCCCATCATTGGTGTCAGTGGAATGAATAGCGTCCCATCAGTGGTGTCAGTGGGAGGAATAGTGCCCCATCATTGGTGTCAGTGGGAGGAATAGTGCCCCATCATTGGTGTCAATGGGAGGATAGTCCCCCATCATTGGTGTCAGTGGGAGGATAGTGCCCCATCATTGGTGTCAATGGGAGGATAGTGCCCCATCATTGGTATAAGTTGGAGGAATAGTGCCCCATCGTTGGTGTCAGTGGAAGGGATAGGGTCCCATCGTTGGTGTCAGTGGAAGGGATAGTGCCCCATCGTTGGTGTCAGTGGAAGGGATAGGGTCCCATCGTTGGTGTCAGTGGAAGGGATAGGGTCCCATCGTTGGTGTCAGTGGAAGGGATAGGGTCCCATCGTTGGTGTCAGTGGAAGGGATAGGGTCCCATCGTTGGTGTCAGTGGAAGGGATAGGGTCCCATCGTTGGTGTCAGTGGAAGGGATAGGGTCCCATCGTTGGTGTCAGTGGAAGGGATAGGGTCCCATCGTTGGTGTCAGTGGAAGGGATAGGGTCCCATCGTTGGTGTCAGTGGAAGGGATAGGGTCCCATCGTTGGTGTCAGTGGAAGGGATAGGGTCCCATCGTTGGTGTCAGTGGAAGGGATAGGGTCCCATCGTTGGTGTCAGTGGAAGGGATAGTGCCCAATCATTGGTGTCAGCGGGAGCAATAGTGCCCCAAGAGCCAGATAAAGGCTAGCTAGGTTCTTGTTTGTGGGAAAGAAACTGAATTAAGTGCCCACTGGGTAAGGTGGGGGTTGGCAACATTTCCCTGGGGTGCAGGGTTCTGAGGAGTCCAGTGCCTCCTGATTTGACTGTGCTATCTGGTCTGGCTGGTGGCTGGGAAGGCTCTGTGAGGGCCCAAGGTTGCCGGATTAAAACTATGGGTTTGGAACCCTACTGTGTGAAACCGCACTTTGGCCACGGCACCAAAAGCTTTTTTTTTTTTTTTTTTCCCTCTGCACCACGCTAAGCCTCCTGGCTAAGACTGGGGCACTTTTTATTACTGGGCCTCAAGTCTAGCCATTGCAATGGCACCTTTCCTTATATATGTGTGCTTTTCCACTCAGGACAGTAGGGTGTGGGATCTTTAGACCTACCCTGAAGTCTAACGGGAGGATGTGTGGCCATTGGGTTCCTTCTCACGCTGCCTTGGGGAGTAGAAGGGGTCTCTCTTTCACCCAATACTCATTGTAGTGCAAAAACTTGAGGTTTTGTACATATAACCAAGTGGTTAGCATAATAGGGGCTTCATCCTTTCCATTCTCTCCAAAAGGGCTAGAAGACCATTTTAGATACAGAAAGCTCTTAGAGTCGTTCTTTAAACATGAAGCAACGACGATCGAGTGCTGACTGTGGTGAAGAGCCAACCCGAAATCCTCTGCGCTCCATCCCGGGCTGGAGGAACACTACACGGCTAATCTCTCTGCATTGTTTGTGCGGCCTAATATTGAGTTTGGCATCCGCGAGGTTCACAGGGACGGCTCAGCCTTAAATAACCATCTCTTTCCTGTGGCTGCTTATTTATACACATTACTGGTCGATGAATTGAAGGCTTTTGCCGGGCGAGATTTAGTTGCCTGGTGGTCTGGCTTAAAGTGGAAGGAGTTCTATACAGATCAGACAGTTGTAGCGGCTTCCCATATTAGTTGAAATAAAAAAAAATAAAATAAGAAAATAAAAAAGTTGCTCATCCTCTGTGGACCAGAGAAAATTCTACATTTTTGAGATGGGCCTGTTTCCTATCTCCCGTCTGAACAATATTTATAAACAATGTTACTTTTTATCTCTCTATCTCCACCTGATCAATGTTTATAAACAATGTTACTTTGTATCTCTCAATCTTCCATCTGAACAATGTTTATAAACAATGTTACCTTGTATCTCTCTATCTCCCATCTGATTAAGGTTTATAAACAAAGTTACTTTGTATCTATCACCTGTCTGATCAAGGTTTATAAACAATGGTATTTAGTATCTTCCTACCTCCGCCTAATCAATATTTACAAACCATGTTACTTTTTATCTCGCTATCTCCTGTCTGATCAATGTTTATAAGCAATGTTACTTTGTATCTCTCAGCCCCCATTCACACTGGGGCGACGCTACTTCGCACCGCGACCTCCGAGGTCGCGGTGCGAGCAGCGCGCCGCTACCTCGGAGCGGCCGCCACGGACTTCGTAACATTGAAGTCTATGGCGGTCGCCTCCTGGTCGCCCCAAAGAAGCTCCGGACCCTTTTTCTGAGTCGGAGCGACTTGTGTCGCTCCTATCAGAACGGGTCCGCAGCTTCCCTATGGGAGGCGACCTGCGGCGACCTGTGAGGCGACCAGGTCGCCTCACAGGTCGCCCCAGTGTGAATGGGGGCTCAATCACCTGTCGGAGACAAAGTAACATTGTTTATAAATATTGTTCAGACAGGAGATAGGAAGATACAAAGTAACATTGCTTATAAACATTAATCAGATGGGAGATAGTGGTGCAATTAACATTGTTTATCGCCACCTGATCAATATTTGTAAACAATGTTAATTGCATCACTATCTCCCATCTGATTAATGTTTATAAGCAATGTTACTTTGTATCCATCTCCTGTTTGATCAATATTTATAAATATGGTTACTTTGTAGCTCTCTATCGCTGCCTGATCAATACTTGTAGAGAGATACAAAGTAACATTGTTTATAAACATTAATCAGGTGGAGATAGATACAAAGTAACATTGTTTATAAACATTGATCAGGTGGAGATAGAGAGATACAAAGTAACATTGTTTATAAACATTGATCAAACAGGTGATTGAACAATATTATATACAATGTTACTTTGTATCTATCACCTGTCTGATCAATGTTTTATAAACATTGATCAGGTGAAGTTAGGGAGATATTAAGTAACATTGTTCATAAACACTGATCAGACAGGTAATTGAACAATATTTTAAAAACAATGTTACTTTGTATCTCTCCATCTCCCATCTGATCAATGTTTATAAACAATGTTACTTTGTATCTCTCTATCTCCTGTCTGACTATAAGAAAATATGTATTTTATTAGTATAATTAAAAAGACAAGAAATTACAAGAATAGTACAGTGCAAAGGAATTGCACACTCCAGATGTACAAAGCAATGCATACAATTATCTCTGCCACAGGGGGCCAATATAGGAGTATAAACAATACAAAGTATATAATAACAGGACGTGAAGAATATTGCATCCAACAGTCACCAAATGGAGTAATAAATGGATTCTCCAAAGTGCCTGGATACAGAATAGGAAGGTAGGAAAAGAGATGATGAAGTTTAAGGAGAGAAGAGGGCTGGCGAAAATGTTACAAGCACAAAGAGTAAGAAAAGGAAAAGGGGAAGGGAGAAAAAAAAATGTGGGCATAGGAGGGCACACCATAAAAACAGGATGAGAAGATCTCTTCTGTCTGATCAATGTTGATAAACAATGTTACTTTGTTTATAAACATTGATCAGATGGGAGATAGAGAGTTACAAAGTAACATTGCTTATAAACCTTGATCAGACAGGAGATGGAGAGATACAAAGTAACATGGTTTATAAACATTGATCAGACGGGAGATCGAGAGATGCAAAGTAACATTGTTTATAAAAATTGATCAGACGGGAAATAGAGAGATAAAGTAACATTGATTATAAACATTGATCAGGCAAGAGACACAAAGTAACACTGTTTATCAACATTGATCATATGGGAGATATAGGGATACAATGTTACTTTTTTATCTCGCTTAGATCTGATCAATGTTTTTCAACGTTACTCTTAGACTTGGTCCACACTAGTGCGAATTGTCAGGCGACTTGACAAGTCGCGCTCCCTCGCGGTCCATTGACCACTACAGGACCCGTTCTAATAGGAGCGACACAAGTCCCTCCGACTTAGAAAAAGGGTCCTGTACTACTTCGGGCGACCTCGGTGCGACTTGCATAGACTTCCATGATGTGAAGTCCCTGCAGGCGCTCCGAAGTCGCGGTGCATGGCAATGCACAAGTCGCCCCCGAAGTAGTACAGAGTCGTGTCGCCTCAGTGTGAACCGACTCTTAATCTGTCTGAAAAATGTTTATAAACACTGTGTCAGGTGGATTTTTTTTTTTACAGCTTCTGTATTTACACAGCAACTCCGGGCTGTAATTTTGACAGCCAGGAACTGCCAGCAAATGCAAAGGAAAAATCCGGCAGAGAGGCAGAAGTCCAGGGTGTATGATAGGAAATGTAATGTAAACCTGTGGAAATGAGTCTCTTAAAGTGGACCTATCTGTAACTTTACAAGTCTGCATAAATACATTTCTGACTCGTCTAAAGATACAGCAAAAGCTGCGCTTTTAATTATTAAAAGCCATCCTTAAACTCCAGTCTGTCAATGAACTTTGCTGGGGTGATGTCGTCGGTCAGTTGCAGTAAGGAGGAAGCATTTCCTCAGTCTCCCCTCCCCAAGTAATTAGACTGTCCACTGAAATTGTGTAGCAAGTCACGAGGTGAGAGGCTGCAGCAGGGGGCTGATCTGTGTCAAACATTTGTGAACACAGCTAGAAACTGCACAATCACCAGGTTTTCCAGGATTATGCCATCTTTCAGCCAACATCTCAGTCCAGGGAGAAATTTGGACTGATACCCCCACTCTTCACCATGACGCACTGAGATGCATCCCAATGCATGGTGTGTAAATGTGTCTGAAATACATTTTTAATACCTTACGTGCATTGCATTCCACTCATTTTCAACAGGCTACATTCATTCTACAACAAGGCACAGGGTGTTATGGTGTGAATGAACCCTAACTGCTTGATTCTGTAGAAGGCTTTTTTTTTTTTTTTTTTTTTAAAGAAACGAAAATAAGCAAAAATAAATAAAAAGCAAACAAAACAAAGAAAAAACAATGGACAGACTCCATGGATTATTCTGTCTTTTTCTGCCGTCACTTTTCTACAGTGAGGGGAATAAAGTATTTGACCCCCCACCCCCTGCTGATTTTGTACGTTTGCCCACCGACAAAGAAATGATCAGTCTATAATTTTATTGGTCGGTTTATTTTACCAGTGAGAGACAGAATAACCACAAAAATATCCAGAAAAACGCATTTCTATAATGTTACAAATTGATTTTCCATGTTAATGAGTGAAATAAGTATTTGATCCCCTATCAATCATTATGATTTCTGTCTCCCAAGTGTCTTCTATACAGGTAACAAGCTGAGATTAGGAGGAATCTCTTAAAGGGAGTGCTCCTAATCTCAGCTTGTTACCTGTATAGAAGACACCTGTCCACAGAAGCAATCAATCAATCAATCAATCAGATTTCAATCTCTCCACCATGGCCAAGACCAAAGAGCTGTCCAAGGATGTCAGGGAGAAGATTGTAGACCTACACAAGGCTGGAATGGGCTACAAAACCATCGCCAAGCAGCTTGGTGAGAGGGTGACAACAGTTGGAGCGATTATTGGCAAATGGAAGAAAACACAAAATAGCTGTCAGTCTCCCTCAGTCTGGGGCTCCATGGAAGATCTCACCTCGTGGAGTTCCAATGATGATGGAGAACGGTGAGGAATCAGCCCAGAACTACACAGGAGAATCTTCTCAATGATCTCAAGGCAGCTGGGACCATAGAAAACAATTGGTAACACAATGCGCCGTGAAGAACTGAAATCCTGCAGCGTCCGCAAGGTCCCCCTGCTGAAGAAATCACATGTACAGCCCGTCTGAAGTTTGCTTAGGAACCTCTGAATGATTCAGAGAATTTGGGTGAAATGCTGTGGTCAGAGTCGTCCAAAATCGAGCTCTTTGGCATCAACTCAACTCGCCGTGTTTGGCAACTTCATGCTGCCTATGACCCCAAGAACACCATCCCCCACCGTCAGGCATGGAGGTGGAAACATTATGCTTTGAGGGTGTTTTTCTGCTAAAGGGGACGGGACAACTTCACCGCATCAAAGGGTCGATGGACGGGGCCATGTACCATCAAATCTTGGGTGAGAACCTCCTTCCCTCAGCCAGGGCATTGAAAATGGGTCATGGATGGGTATTCCAGCATGACAATGACCCAAAACACACGACCAAGGCAACAAAGGAGTGGCTCAAGAAGAAGTACATTAAGGTCCTGGAGTGGCCTAGGCAGTCTCCAGACCTTCATCCCATAGAAAATATGTGGAGGGAGCTGAAGGTTCGAGTTACCAAATGTCCCCCTCAAATCCTTAATGACTTGGAGAGGATCTGCAAAGAGAAGAGGGACAAAATCCCTCCTGAGATGTGCGCAAACCTGGTGGCCAACTACAAGAAACGTCTGACCTCTGTGATTGCCAACAAGGGTTTCTCCACCAACTACTAAGTCATGTTTTTCGAAGGGGTCAAATACTTATTTCACTCAAAATGCAAATCAATTTATAACTTTTTTGAAATGGGTTTTTCTGGATATTTTTGTGGTTATTCTGTCTCTCACTGGAAAAATAAACCGACCAATAAAATTATAGACCGATCATTTCTTTGTCAGTGGGCAAACGTACAAAATCAGCAGGGGGGGGTCAAATACTTTTTTCCCCCTCACTGTATGTTTTCATCATACATGGTGAACAGAGTAAATCGTCTTGGGGGTGTGGCTACGCCTCAGCCCCACCTCTTCCATCCTTACTGGGGGGAGGAGCTTATTACAAGGCAGCATTTAGCAAATCTTGAATATGGACATAGTAGCCGTTTGTATTTTGGAAATGCAGAGCTGCTGTTAGAAATCACGGGGCCCCATACAGCCTACCCCCCCCGCAGAATATATCAAGACAATATTTTCACTAAAATCATTAGTAGCGGACACAAACGTAACAGTGAAGTTGTGTGAGTGAATAAGCCCTTTTTAATTTTTTTTTTTTCAAATTTTTTTTTTCCCCAATTTTTTTTTCCCTTTCTTTAAATTTTTTTTTTTTACATTAAAAAAAATTATAATTTACTTTAAAAATGTTAAAAATATTTACAATTATTTAATTTACAATTTTTTTAAATGTATTACAATTGTTTTTTATTTATTTTTTTACAATTTGTTATTTTTTTTACAGGACAGGGAAGCCTGCAGCACTGGGGGGGTGGCAGTGAAAAAGGGGGCAAACGGGGAGGGGGGGAATCCAGGGCCGGTGAGAGGATTTTTTCTGCCCTAGGCAAAATAAAAATTGCCGCCCACCCATAAGCTCAGCTTACAACTGCAGAACCTTGTAGTGCCCTCTCTCCCTCTCACCCCCATCCCAAGTTGCTGAAGGGGTTACAACCTCTTCAGTGACTTATCTCGGCACTGGGTCGGACTCCTCCCCCGCCAAAGTCAGCCAGTGGGGGAGACCTAATGCGCATGCGCATTAGACCGCCTAATTATTTAATGCTTTCCTATGGGGATTTTGGCGACGCTGGAGGTCTTCACATAGCGTGGCTTGCTGTAGTGCTCAGCTGGTCCTTTACTGATTCCGTGTGCAGGATGCCGGCGCCCCCTGCTAAGTTGCGCCCTAGGCGGCTGCCTAGGTTGCCTTACAGGTAGGGCCGGCCCTGGGGGAAATCAGAAGCAGGCAGAACAGGGAGGGGGGATCGGTGTCAAAGAAGTAACTACAGGAACGATGCCCTGTGTCTGTGTCTCTCCCTGCAGTAGCTGAAAGCTGGCAGGAGGGGGATAAACTGTAATTACCACTCTGCCGTATCGCACCGATTCCCCGTTCTGTTGGGGCCCCCTACAGGAGGACTGGTGGTCCCCCCCCTATCAGCTGCCCTGTGGAAATGCCAAGTAAAGTGATCTATGCCATTGTTTACTTGTGTCTCCAACTGCTGCAAATCAGCAGTTGATAGTCAATGAATTTAAATCTAATTGCGACAACATGAATTTGCTTTGTTTGAGACACCAAAAAAAAAAGTAAGTGCACCCCCCACTCAATTATCGTCCCCATGTCCAACCTGCGTTGGGAACGTAGTGGAATGGTTGCAATGGGGGGTGACGCACCTTCCCCGGCGTTCCTATAGGCCGTGTCAATACTGGATATTGGGCGCTCCATAGACAAGCTGTGATATTTTATTTATGGTGTGGAAATTGCATCCTCAGAAGCCGGAGAGGAAGATAAACACTCAGCTGTTTGTTTTTTTCGCTCGGCCCGGCTCCCAGCATCCTCCCCGGCTCCTCGCTGGTCACATTGGACTGACATTTACAAACATTTCATGTTGATCTAACACGGGTCACATCAATCAGCCGTACAGTTTCAATGACACTTTGTTAAATAAACTGTCATAAAAGATTTATAGAGAATTTGATAAAAGTAAAGAAGATATAGTCGGGGTTTTTAAAGACGCATCGCTCCATTTACTGGTGGAAAGGGGAGGATGGGAGGGGGGGGGGGGGTCCCACAACTTTAACTGCTTACCTGCCAAGATAAAAAAAAAAAAAAAAAAAAATTGGTGTCCTGTCATGTATAAATAAAAATACAACAAGATTGTAAAATATACCTTGGCCTTTTGGGGAGCGTTAGGTGGGATAAAACCCCAGCGTTTTATTTATTTATTTATTTATTTTGTTTGGTGTTTTTTTTTGTTTTTTGTTTTTTTTGGTGAGGTGAAACAGAACAAAAAAAAAAAAAATGGAATTTTTGTACACACCGTAAAATCCATTACTCAGAGTTCATCGATGTATTTATATATTTTTTTCAGAGTACTAAACCGGAATATTATTATTAGCTATGGTGAAGGCTCCCAAAATGTATTGGCTTTCCTGGAACCTTTACTAAACATTTTCTTTTCTTTTGTTTCAGTTCAAGGATGCTTTAGAACCCTAATCTCTTTCCAAAAAAATTGCATTTGGAAAACCGCTGCGCAAATACGATGTGATAAAAAATATTGCAACAATCTCTGTTTTATTCTCTAGGGTCTCTGCTAAAAAAATATATATTTATGTTCCAAGTAGTTTTTTTAGCAAAAAAAAAAAAAGAATTTTAGCTTGTAAACAAGTGTCAGAAATAGGCCTGGTCCTTAACGACTTAGCGACCGCCCACCGCAGATATACTGCAAGGGAACGTCACTCGCTCCGCCGCCTGTGGGGGGGGCGAGCGCACGCCGCCGGAGGCGCGCTCCCGCCCCAGCTCGTTCACAGGCATCCCCGCGTGAGTGACTGGCGGTTCTGATGTCCACCGGTCACTCGCAATCTCCTGCCGGAGAGGGAGAAAGTGATGTAAACAAAGCCGCCTGTCATTCTTCCTGGTGTAACAGCAGAGATCATACGATCCTGCTATGTAGGATCATATGTCTCTGTGGTTTACATCACATTGATTTTTACATTTTTTTGGGGAATTTCATACAAAAAAATGTGAAAATTGTTATTTTTTCAAAATTGTCGCTCTTTTTTTGTTTATAGCGCAAAAAATAAAAATTGCACAGGTGATCAAATACCACCAAAAGAAAGCTCCGTTTGTGGGAAAAAAAGGACGTCAATTTGGGTACAGCGTCGCACGACTGCGCAATTGTCCGTTAAAGTCACACAGTGAAGAATCGCAAAATAGGCCCTGGTCTTTGAGCAGCCAAATCCTCCGGGATTTAAGTAGGTAAGTGGTTTTTAAAAAGTTTGCTATTTTGTTTTTTTTGCCCTTGGGGTGAGACAGTAGGAATGCACCCCCCCCCCCCCCAAAAAAAAAAACAAAATAGCAAACTTTAAAAACCACTTAAGGACCAGGCCTATTTCTGACACTTGTTGTTTACAAGCTAAAATCATTTTTTCTGCTAAAAAACTACTTGGAACCCCCCAACATTAAATATTTTTTTTTAGCAGAGACCCTAGAGAATAAAATGGAGATCGTTGCAATATTTTTTACCACACCGTATTTGCGCAGCGGTTAAAAAATTCACTTTTTTCAAATTAAAAAATAGGAAAAAACAGTAAAGTTAGCACATTTTTTTCCTATAATGTGAAAGATAATGTTACGCCCAGTAAATAGATACCCAACATGTCATGCTTCAAAATTGCGCACGCTCGTGGAATCGCAACAAACATTGGTACTTAAAAATCCCCATAGGTGACACGTTAAAAAATTCTACAGGTTACCAGCTTAGAGTTACAGAGGAGGTCTAGGGCTCAAAATTATTGCTCTCGCAATAATTTGCAGAGAATAATAGAGAATAAAATGTTTGGGGGGTTATAATATCCAAAAATACTAATTAAAACTCGTAAAAAAAAAAAAAAAAAAAAGAAATGCAGGAAAAGGTCTTTAAGTGGATACCATGGCAATCTTTATTTAGTTAGAATGTTTAGTGAACGTTCTAGGTACACAAGTCCATGATATCCTCCCCCCTCATTCCGGGCTAATAATGATTCATGTGTAGTATTATTTAGTAATACTAAGATATATATATCTATATATATAAGATATATATTTAAAAATAAATAAAACAAACAATACTGTGTAAAGATGGTCATGGTATAGAATTTTTTTGGAGGGGGTGCATTTGCATTCTTTTTGTTTCATCCAAAGCAAAAAATAAAAAATCATAAAATATATTAAAAAATATATTAAAAAAATATGTAAAGATGGTCATTGTATTGAATATTTTTGGAGGGGGTGCAATATAATTCTATTTAACTTGAAGCAAAAAAAAAGATTGAGGCTCTAACCCCCACCCAAAAAAGTGGAAATTGTATATATATATATATAAATAAATGTATATATATATATATATATATATATATATATATATATATATATAAATGTATATATATATAAATATATATATAAATGTATATATATATATATATATATATATATATATATGTATATATATATATATATATATATATATGTATATATATATGTATATATATATATATATATATATGTATATGTATATATATATATATATATATATATATATATATATATATATATATATATATAAATGCATATATATAAATGTATATATATATATATATATATATATATATATATATATATATATAAATAAATGTATATATATATATAAATATATATATATATATATATATATATATATATATATATATATATATATATATATATATATATATATATATATATATAGATATATATTTTTTCAATGTTTTATTTAAATTTAATTGATTATGAATCATAGACCACAAAGTATACCTTCACATTTTTATTCCATTTTTGGGTAACATGGGAGTGTTAGAATCCCGGGCAGTTTTTTTTTTTTTTAGATGAAATAGAAAGGAATGCAAATGTCTCCCTCCAAAACTTTTGTATGCCATTGCAATCTTTAAACAATTTGAATTCTTTTTTTGATACATTTGTATTTTATGCCATAATAAAGTAATACTATTAGCCCTGATGAAGGAGGAGAAGATCCCCGACACGTGTTGGTTTTCC
>NC_138774.1:6446958-6492913 GCF_965119305.1 Pelophylax lessonae | reverse complement strand
ATCTCAAGACCCCCTTAGGGTCCCAGCTTCATATCCAATGCTCCAGCATCACATAGGAGACCCTTGCTTTATATTAGAGACCCCATTTCACATCAGAACCCCTTCCTAAAATTGGAGCCAACCCCCCCCCCCCCTTGATTCATATCAGAAATTCCCTTCCCCCGCCAATGTAAATGAAAAAACCCTCGGACTCATACAAGTGCCCTTGCCATCATAGGAGCCCCGTGCTTTATGTAAGAGTCCCCCCATTTCATACTGGAACCCCCTCACTTTTTATAATGGCCCCACTTCATATCAGACCCCCCAGCAGCATTACAAATCCCTCACCCCTCCCCATTCATATCAGAGCCCCCAGCATCATATAGAAGCCCCCCCCCCCCCGTTTCATCCGTTTACATTGGAGCTCCTTTCTTCCCCTACTTCATATCAGAACCCCCCCCCCACTTCATCTCAAACTCCCCACCCCCACTTTATGCCAGAGCCCTCAGCATCACATTAGAGCCCCCCCGTTTCCTTTCAGAGCCTTACTTCATATCAGAGACCCCCGTTTTATATTAGAAACCCCCACTTTCTATCAGAGTCCCCCATTTTATATTGGAAGCCCCCACTTTTTATCAGAGCCCATGACTTAACATCATATGGAAGCCATATGTTACATATCGGAGGCCCCACTTTTTATCAGAACCCCCCATTCCATATGGGAGGCTCCTACTTTCTATCAGAACCCCCATTTCATATCTACTTCAAATCTAACCCCCCCCCCCCCAGTTTCACATCAGAGACCACCACATCCAATCAGAGATCATATTTCACATCAGAACCCCCAGTTTCACGTTGGAGGCCCCCACTTTCTATCAGAACCCCCCCCCAATTTCATATTGGAGACCACGACTTTCTAACAGAGCTGCTACTTCACATCAGAGACTCCCCCCACTTTCTATCAGAGCCCCCCATTTTATATTGGGAGCGCCCACTTTCCATCAGAGCCCTGACTTCACATCAGAGACCCTTGTTTCATATTGGAGGCCCCAATTTCCATCAGAACCCCCCCCCCATTTCATATGGGAGGCCCCTACTTTCTATAAGAACCCCCATTTCATACCTACTTCAAATCGGAACCCCCAGTTTCACATCGGAGACCACCACTTCTAACAGAGCTGCTGCCTCACATCAGAGACCCCCGTTCCATATTGGAGGACACCACTTTCTATGAGAGTCTCTACTTCACATCAAAACTCCACCCCCCCCCCCCCCCACCAACCCATTTCACATTGGAGGTCGCCACTTTCCATCAGAAATTTCCAGGGCCAGATTAACGTAGGGGCTATTGGAGCTGCAGCTCCAGGCCCCTACCTTTTATATAGGCCCCGGGTTGGCCATATTCACTGTTACCGCTCTTCTGTCACTTGTAAACACAGAAGTCTGGCTTCTATGCTCGCTTCCCCAGGCAGCACCCTCAGAACCTCCCCACACAGCACGAAGGCCGGACAAGGAGGGACAGTTGCCGATGCATGGATGTGTTTATGGGCTTCAGAGACAGCATCCCATGTTGAATTAGGCATGCATGGCTGCACCCTTCCTCCTCTGGGTGCATGGCAAGGCACGGCCCTTAAGGCCCTTCAAAATCCTCAGCACCAAGCCCATGATGCTCTTAATCCGGTCCTGCCCCTTTCACATTGGAGGCCGCCACTCTTTCCACCAGACACCCCCCCCCTTTCACATTGGAGGCCGCCACTTTCCATCAGACCACCCCCTCCCATTTCATATACTTTCTAGCAAAGCCCCCGTTTCTGACATATGGGTGCCATGGGTGCCATGAGATACGACAGGTGGGTTGGATTCATTAGGATGGTCAGTGGCTTTCAACAATGTCGTCTTATGTAAGTAACATCTTTTAAGTGTTCCATAGAATGAAATGAGACATGCTTGAATAAAATGATTTCTAAACTCCCGACACGCCAACGCTTCCAGCCTTTGCCAACAAACCGCATTCACTGAACAGAAGTGCGCCAAGTTTTTTTTTTTTCAAAATAAAAATGAATTGTTTTAAATCAAACACATAAAGAGCCGGGTTACCTCCCCATCAATCCTGAGACGATATAAGAAGAGGTGACGGCGTTGCCTCTGTGCACAAAGCAATTTCACAGCTACATGTGACGCCAATTAAAGGTTAGGCCGGGGCAGCGTTTTTCTACGGGGCAATTATACAATAAAAACAAACCACCGCGATAAGGTGACAGTGACTGGCATCCACGAACATGTTTTATAAGCTAAAGAAAACAGAGGGACCAACCCCCTCCCATATCTCCCACCAACTATCATTACCTGCGAGGCAAGACAATTACCCATCAACTGGAGAGTTAATTCGGCTTTCCGGTGAATCTTAGACTGAGAATTAAAGTGTCGGCAAGCCCAAAAAGTTAATTCTTAATCAGAGGGCCTGGACACAATGGTCTTTTTACGTGTGCTTTGAGTTTAATGTAAAAGCATTGCAGTAAATAGAAAATAATTGGTGATCCTGCCAATAAATATTACTTTCTTATTCCTGGTGGCAACACTCCGCAGGCTGATCTTTCCTCTGCAGCATTGCCACCTTCTTGGGTATGTTGCAGTTTTCTCATCCACATAGTGTGCTCTGTTCTATCTTCCCCCATTATACATCACAGGTAGAATTGCCTGGCGGGGCAGGTCCAGTTCAGTGATCAACACTGACTCCTCCAGGGGCAAGTCCAGTTCAGTGATCAACATGGACTCCTCCAGGGGGGAAGTCCAGTTCAGTGATCAACATGGACTCCTCCAGGGGCAAGTCCAGTTCAGTGATCAACATGGACTCCCCCAGGGGGGAAGTCCAGTTCAGTGATCAACATGGACTCCTCCAGGGGCAAGTCCAGTTCAGTGATCAACATGGACTCCCCCAGGGGGCAGGTCCAGTTCAGTGATCAACATGGACTCCTCCAGGGGACAGGTCCAGTTCAGTGATCAACATGGACTCCTCCAGGGGACAGGTCCAGTTTAGTGATCAACATGGACTCCTCCAGGGGGCAGGTCCAGTTCAGTGATCAATATGGACTCCTCCAGGGGGCAAGTCCAGTTCAGTGATCACCATGGACTCCTCCAGGGGGCAAGTCCAGTTCAGTGATCAACATGGACTCCTCCAGAGAACCTTATGGTCTCAATAGAGCAGGAAAAAATGCAAAAGTATACTCCATGGGGTCACCTGCTGAGTGTCAAAGAAGAAATGAAATGCAGAAAAAGGATTACAGTCATAAATGACAACTATATATCCGGACATAATTACACTGTCTGGACAAGTGGCAGACTACAGATTAACACCGCCCACAGACTAGAGGAGGGGAACCAATCATGTGACCAAAAAAAAGGGTACTTTGCTGCAATTTAGGCAAAAATGTTTACAGTCATCCCAACGTGTATGCCTAGAGGAATGTGAAAAAGGTTTTGTTACAGTAATCTCAGGCCCCCACCTGGGACTTCCAATTGAACTCGCAAAATGCCTGCCAGGACTGCCAATGATGTTCTCAGAATCCCTGTAAAGACATCCAATGTAACTTCCAGAATCCCTATCAGGGCAGCCAATGAACTCTGAGTTTCTAATAGTACTCTCAGAATCCATGCCTGGAATTCCAAAAGAACACATATAATCCCTGCCTGGACTTCCAGTGGTACTCGCAGCAACCCTGCCTGGACTTCCAATGGTGCTCACCGCAACCCTGTCTGGACTTCCAATAGTACTCGCCGCAACCCTGTCTGGACTTCCAATAGTACTCGCCGCAAACTGCGCCTGGACTTCCAATGGTACTCGCCGCAAACCCTGCCTGGACTTCCAAAGGTACTCACCGCAAACCCCGCCTGGACTTCCAATGGTACTCGCCGCAACCCTGCCTGGACTTCCAATGGTACTCGCCGCAAACCCTGCCTGGACTTCCAATGGTACTCACCGCAAACCCTGCCTGGACTTCCAATGGTACTCGCCGCAACCCTGCCTGGACTTCCAATGGTACTCGCCGCAAACCCCGCCTGGACTTCCAATGGTACTCGCCGCAAACCCTGCCTGGACTTCCAATGGTACTCGCCGCAAACCCTGCCTGGACTTCCAATGGTACTCGCCGCAAACCCCGCCTGGACTTCCAATGGTACTCGCCGCAAACCCCGCCTGGACTTCCAATGGTACTCGTCGCAAACCCCGCCTGGACTTACAATGGTTCTCGCCGCAAACCTGATTGGACTTCCAATGGTACTCGCCGCAAACCCCGCCTGGACTTCCAATGGTACTCGCTGCAAACCCTGCCTGGACTTCCAATGGTACTCGCCGCAACCCTGCCTGGACTTCCAATGGTACTCGCCGCAACCCTGCCAGGACTTCCAATGGTACTTTTAGAATCCCTGCCTGGACTTCCAGTGGTACTTTCAGAATTCCTTCTCAGACTTGCTGAGTTACCAGCAACGATGTTGGGTGTGTCCTCTGACCAGAAGAGTATTTAGACTTAAGCCTTTGAAGTAGCTGGTGCTATGTCTCATCACCAGTCACCTGAAATCCACAAAGCTATAATACGTGCCTGCTGGTGCTAACCTGGTAGACCTCTGCTCAGATCTGACTACTTTGTTGCTTGACTTGACCCCCAGCCTGCATCTGACTACTCTCCCTGTGAGCAGTCTCTGCACAGTAGGCTCTCCTTTACAGCTAACACCTTGAAGGGATGATCCTGAGGTCCACAACCAGATGTCATTTTGCAGCAAAGTAAGCCAGAACCAGCGGTCTCAGAACCATCTTCACCTTCAGGAGCTCTGGTGGAGACCAACTGTTGCCTTGGGTAAGCGAAGGAACCATAACATTTTTACATACAATAAAATTATTACAGAGATCATATTAATCAAAGAAGTGGCATCATGTGAGGTCAGGTGGTGGGGGGCACCATTAGGAGATTGGAGGGGGGGGACCGATTTGTGTTGGGTAGATGACATTCGGAGGGGGGGGTTTATGGCTGGGGGTAAAGTCTAGTACACACCACTAGTTTTTTTTTTTCGTTCAACCCAGCCGGTTTAACAAAAACAACCCCCCCCCGCAAAACACCCAGGTCAGCCTTCTCAGCCATTGGCCAAGAGCGCTGATCCAGAGGCGGTCGGCTGCTGGTTTTCCAGCATGCTTGTCCGACAGAAGCCAACTGGACACCAAGCCATACACACAAGACAAATTCTGGCCGCTTTTTTTTTTAACCAGATGAGGTCTCCTGACATTTGGCCCATGTGTACTAGGCTTATGAATTGTTCTAGGAGGGGAAATTTTGGTAGGTGGGCTAGGACGGTTTGTGTCAGAAAAGGTGATATGGAGGGCGGATGATTGGGGGGATTTGTGCTAGGAGGGGAAATTGGAGGAGGAGGAGGAGAATTTGTCCTGGGAGGGGGGGTCTCTGCTAGGAGGAGGAATTTTTTTTTTTGGGGGGGGGGGGGCGGGGTTTGTGCTGGGGGCATGGGGGGGGAGATTAGAACTGGGGAGGGGGGGACAAAGATTTTTCCTGGGGTGGAGGATTTCAGTAGGGGGGGCAGATTTGTACTGGGAGTAGGGAGAATTTCTGTTTAGGGGCAAGCATGCAGATTAGTCGATTTCGCTTTCTTTTGGGGGAGGGGGATTTTTCTTGCTACATAATGCTCATACATCTTGGGTGGGGGGGGGGGCACAATTTGGCCTGTTCGCCCAGGGCTCTAGATGACCTTGTCCTAGCACTGACCATGCTTACATAAGGTGTGTTGAAACAGCCCCTTGAAGCTTCTGTCGGAAGTCTATTGGACAGGGTGACAATGCAGGAGCACCATTTGGAGACATGGAAAAAGCGTTGTCACTCTATAACAGTAAGTGTCTGAACAAGGACCATCATGGCAGGACCACTAGGAATGATTTACACGAAATACGCATATTTTTAACAAACCTAATGTTCTGAAGCTTACATGTGATTTTAATGATTGAGTCTACATCCACTTTAAGGGGTGTTGTGATATATTTGCTGCATTTCTACTTTGAACAGGCCAACAGGTACTAAATAAACGCAATTGCAACCGCCTTTCTTGGAACGGAAGGCATTCAGTACGCTCGCCGCGCACATCTAAAGATCCTGGAAACGCTGCAGATAAGATAGACATTTCCGCCTTGAATAAGTTCTTCCAACTCTCCAACCTGGTTATTTATTCATCTCCTCACAATGAAGTCATTAAAAGAGGTTTTTGTCTTGGCAGGAATGGAAGACAACTCGCTCCGGGGGCCCAGGGCGCCCGATAAAACAAAGGCGCAGGGAGGCGCAGCTTTGTGCGGCAATATTGTAATCTCCGCCTGCCAGGACCTCCTGTGTTTACCTCTGTGATACCTCCAATTTAGCGCCTCGTGTTTGCTTGTCGGAATGATTCCGGCTCTCCGGAGCTCCAGCTACAAAAAATTATACAATTACATAGAACAGATTGCCGCCTTGCCAGAAGAATTTTCTTTTCAACTTCATTTCTCACCTTAAAGTGCATCTCCAGCAAGTAAAATCAATGGAAATGCAATTGTTGCAAATGCCTAAAGCACAGAAAGTGCAATTCGTTTACATTAACCCAATCCCGCCCAGCCTTGGCATCCCTTTAGCGGACTCTTTATGCACATGCGTAAGGGACTGGCCAATTACATGATCCCGAATTGGCTGTAACAGTGGTCACATGATCAGGACCTGTTCCCAAGCACTCATATAGACCAATAGCCGTTTATGACAGCTTGGTCAACATGCAGTGCATGCGGTCTCAGCACAGACACCTCAGCTGCCCATGGACGCCTTTGTGCAGTGTGTGGCCAATAAAACCCACCCTTTTTGCTGCCACACCCATGCGTTACGTGAGCGGGAAGTGGTTAACCATTAACTGACAACTTATGCAGATCGAAGCTCATCCATTTGAATGTGAGTTGGATCAAATGCAAAGAAGTCCTATCTAAACATGATCCAGAAATGCCACCATCTTCTCTGGGCCAAAGCTCACTGTAAATGGTCTGGTGCAAAGTGGAAAACTGCTCTGTGGTCAGAGGTATCCTATTTTGACATCCTTTTTGGCAACCATGGGCGTAGATGCAAAAGAAACAATGTTACTTTGTATTAGGGATAGACGAATATATTTTTTTTCAGGGCTGATACCGATATTTTGGTCACAATGTATCGGTATCGACCGATATGGGCCGATCTTCTGCACATTCAACCACACATCCAACGCAGAGTGACCAGTGTCCCCATCCAATGCAGAGTGACCAGTGCCCCCCATCCAATGCAGAGTGACCAGTGCCCCCCCCCCATCAATGCAGAGTGACCAGTGCCCCCACCAATGCAGAGTGCCCAGTGCCCCCACCAATGCAGAGTGCCCAGTGCCCCCATCCAATGCAGAGTGACCAGTGCCCCCCAGCCAATGCAGAGTGACCAGTGCCCTCATCCAATGCAGAGTGACCAGTGCCCCCATCCAATGCAGAGTGACCAGTGCCCCCAACAATGCAGAGTGACCAGTGCCCCCAACAATGCAGAGTGACCAGTGCCCCCAACAATGCAGAGTGCCCAGTGCCCCCATCCAATGCAGTGACCAGTTCCCCCCAACAATGCAGTGTGACCAGTGCCCCACAACAATGCAGAGTGACCAGTGCCCCACAACAATGCAGAGTGACCAGTGCCCCCATCCAATGCAGAGTGACCAGTGCCCCCATCCAATGCAGAGTGACCAATGCCCCCATTCAATGCAGAGTGCCCAGTGCCCCATCCAATGCAGAGTGCCCAGTGCCCCCATCCAATGCAGAGTGACCAGTGCCCCCCCATCCAATGAAGAGTGACCAGTTCCCCACATCCAATGCAGTGACCAGTTCCCCCAACAATGCAGTGTGACCAGTGCCCCACAACAATGCAGAGTGACCAGTGCCCCACAACAATGCAGAGTGACCAGTGCCCCCATCCAATGCAGAGTGACCAGTGCCCCCATCCAATGCAGAGTGACCAATGTCCCCATTCAATGCAGAGTGCCCAGTGCCCCATCCAATGCAGAGTGCCCAGTGCCCCCATCCAATGCAGAGTGACCAGTGCCCCCCATCCAATGAAGAGTGACCAGTGCCCCTATCCAATGCAGAGTGCCCAGTGCCCCCATCCAATGCAGAGTGACCGCGCCGGGTAAGCAGAAGAACCCTGCTTTTTGTGTTATCAGGCGGGGCTCTAATCCCCATCCTCCCCCTTTCCCCTCCGGAGGCAGAAATATCGGTCATATCGGCCAAGTTTGTGGCCGATACCGATACTTGCAAAAAAGTGAATATCGGCCAAACCGATAATCGGTCAATCCCTACTTTGTATTGATCTATCTACTGTCTGTACTGTCGGTACAAGGTTCACAACATGTATATTGTCTGTACAATGTTTAAGTGTATAAAAAAATGTTACTTTCTCTATCTCCCATCTGAACAATGTTAGAAACAATGTTATTTTGTATCTCTGTCTCCCATCAGAACAATGCTTCTAAATAATGTAACTTTGTATCTCTCCATCTCCTGTATAAACCATGTTTATAAACAGCAGTTTCTTCTGGGATATGGCAATAACCAATCACTGCACTTCATTGGTAAAGATTTCACATCACAACTCCAAAGACCTGGGACAATTTTGTATCCTAAATTGTCCAAGAGAGCAGCAAGATCAACCAGGTTTTTTGAAGAAAACAGAAAAGGAATCTCATAGTATGAACAGCATGTGATACACCATTTATTCATCATTTTTTTATGATGAGGGTCTAGGGATACTTTAAAAATGAACGTAGCTCTATAGGGTGGGCGGAGCCTGTATGCAGCTAAGCGGTTAGCTGCACAGAGGAGGGATGGATTTTGCAGGCAGACGATCATGGCCTGAAATGTTTCCCTTACTCAGACTCTCAGCAGATAGATTGCTGAGGATTGTTCAGATAATTCCGCCACTAAACATCTGTCTCCACATTACCAAATCCCCCGACCTCTCTGCCGCAGCCATTCCGCAGTTTTCTTGCTCCATCCACAATATTCATGGGACATTTGTGGTGACGCTTTTCAGGTAATAAAAACAGAAAACGGCAGAGATAAATACAAGATAAATCACAATAAAATCGCTCATTGACCGCCAAACGGAAAGAGAGAAACAATGTATTTTCAGGAGAGAACTTTACAGAAGACGTCCCGATTCCCGACGCTTCTCATCTGTCTGCGCTCTGACGGCATCGCCTCAACCGATCGGTGACACTAACAAACGTTTCTATCTGTCGTGCGTTACAGATAAGGGTGTCACCGTACAGGTTATCTGCCCGGCGTGCCGGCGTCAGCCATAGATCACGCACCCTTCGCCTCTGTCAAGATGCTTTATGTTCCGTCTTCGTGAAATAATGAGCACTCTTAAGACAGCCGGGAGACGACGATCTCCAGAAAGGAAGAGAGCCTCCCGGGCTTCGCCGATTACCATCAGCCGGTCATTCCTCGCGGCGCCGTTGCATTTTTCTTATAAAATGATTGGATAAAGTTTAAACTAAAATCAACTGACAAACATTACTCAATAGGATTGCATACACAGCGCACACACCTTGGAGACCATGTTTTTTTTTAAATTAGGTTGTCTCAAGGGTTGGGTTCACATATAGTGTTAGGGTTAGTGATGGGGTTAAGATTAGGGTTAATATTGGAGATAGAGTTCAGGTTAGTGCTAGGGTTATGGTGAGAATTAGTGATAGCGTTTGGATTAGCAATAAGGTTATTGCTGGGTTTAGAGCTAGGGTTGGCAATGGGGGCAGACCTAGGGTTGGCAATGGGGGCAGACCTAGGGTTGGCAATGGGGGCAGACCTAGGGTTGGCAATGGGGGCAGACCTAGGGTTGACTATGAGGGCAGAGCTAGGGTTGGCTATGAGGGCAGAGCTAGGGTTGGCTATGAGGGCAGAGCTAGGGTTGGCATTGGGGGCAGAGCTAGGGTTGGCATTGGGGGCAGAGTTAGGGTTAAGACTAGGGTTAGTATTCGGAATGGAGTTAGGGTTAGAATCAGGGTTAGGATTACGGTTGGCATTGGGGATAAAGTCAGAGGTAGTGCTGGGGTTAGGATTAGGGAAAAAAAAAATATAGGGATAGAGTTAAGGTTAGAATTAGGGTTATTGCTGGGTTTAGCGTTAGGGTTAGTTTTAGACTTAACAGGGCTAATATTTGGGATGGAATTGGGGTTAGTGCTGGGGTTAGGATTAGGGTTACCATCAAGGTTAGAGTTACTGCTAGGGTTAAGCTTACAGTATGGTTAGTACTGGGGATAGAGTTAGGGTTAGCTTTAGGGATACATTTAGGGTTAAGATCAGGGTTAGTATTCAGGGAGGAGTTAAGGTTAGCGCTAGGGTTTGGATTCGAGAAAATAATTTGTGATAGAGTTAAAGTTAGCATTAGGCTTAGCATTAGGTTTAGAATTAGGGTTAGAGTTACTGCAAGGAGCAGGACTATGGTTGACATCAGGGAGTTAGGGCTAGTATTAGGTTCAGCATTAGGGTTAGTATTAGGGACTGAGTTATGGTTCATGCTAGGGTTAGGAGAAGCCGGTACACAATAGTGTTAGCATTAGGATTTGTGCTAGGTTTAGAACTTTTGGGTTAGAGTTACTGCTAGGGTTAGGATGATGGTTAGTACTGGGGTAAGAGTTAGGGTTAAAATAAGGATAAGAGTTAGGGTTCGCATTACGGCTATTGCTGGGGGTTCAAATTAGGGATAGATTTAGATTGCTACATTAGGCTTAAGGTTGCCATTGAGGTTAAATTTAAGGTTAGCATTAGGATTAGTGCTAGGGTTCGAATTCGGGTCATCAGTCTGGTTCGTGTTGGAGCTAGCATTAGGGTTAGTATTAGGAACAGAGTTAGGGTTATCATTAGGGTTAGCATTAGGGACCGCGTTAGGGTTATCATTAGGGTTATCATTAAGGTTAGAGTGAGTGCTAGGGTTGGGATCCAGGTTAAATTAAGGATAGATTTAAAGTTTGCAAAAGGGTTATTGCTTGGGTCGAAATCAGAAATACAGTTAGGGTTAGTGCTAGGATTAGGTTTAGGGTTGGCATAAGGATTAGTGCTAGAGTTCAAAGTAAAGTTGTTAGTATGGTTAATGTTGGAACTAGCATTAGGGTTAGTGTTAGTGCAACGGTTTTAAAGATATAGTTACTTTTAGAGCTAGCATTAGTATTATGGCTAGAGTTATGGTAATTGTTAGGGTTAGTATTAGGGATAGAGTTAGGGCTGTCATTAGGGTTAGCATTAGGGCTAGTGTTAGTATAAGGGATGGAGTTAGGGCTATAGTTAGGGTTTACATTAGGGCTAGTGTTAGTATTAGGGCTAGAGTTAGGGTTAGCATTAGGGCTAGTGTTAGTATTAGGGATGGAGTTAGGGCTATAGTTAGGGTTAGCATTAGGGCTAGTGTTAGTATTAGGGAAAGAGTTTGGGTTATTGTCAGAGTGAGGGTTAGTATTCAGGATAGAGTTATGGTTGTTAAGGTTAGCATACATGCTAGGGTTAGAACTGGGGATAGAGTTAGGGTTATTGTTAAAGTTAGTATTCAGGATAGAGTTATGGTTAGAGTTAGTGTTGGGATTCAAGTTAGAATTGGGGATGGATTTACGGTTAGCATTAGGGTTATTGCTGGGATTGACATTAGGGATACAGTTAGGGTTAGTGCTAGGATTAGGCTTAGGTTTGGCATTAGGAAAAGTGCCAGGGTTTAAATTAGGGTTGTCAGTATGGTTAATGTAAGAACTAGCATTGGGGTTAGAATTAGGGTTACTCATAGGGTTAAAGTTTAGGGTTTGTGTTATTTTAGAACAAGAACAGGTCTGGGATAGATGGAAAGAGCTAGTGCCTCTCTCATGAGTCATTTCAAGCCCATTGTGTCAAACTGCCAAAAATCACCACTCTGGGGAAAATTTACAACTGCCCTTGCACTGGGGCACAGAAGTGGCAGAGGTGGACCAGGCATAGGGGGGAAGAGGAAACATGTGGAAGCAAAGGATAGGGCAAGTAAAACTGCACTTAAAGCGGAGTTCCAGTCCCCCAAATACTTTTTTTTTTTTTTTTTAACACTCCTTTGTACTTGTTTTAACATATCTAGCAACATTTAGAACATGTCCTACGTGTAGTCCCTGTAGTGTGTGTTAAAATATTTGAAGACTAACCAGATCTTGCAAGCAGGCAGGTTCCAGGTCATCTGTGGGCACCCGATGCCCTCTTCTCTCGATTTCTGGGATTCGGTGCAGCTGGCTACCCAGCATGCACCTCCCAATCTCGCGCCTCTGTCTTCCCGACAGGTTAGTATTAACAATGGCGGCGTTGGCGGAAGTTCCCGCCCCATTGCTATAGCAACCTTAATTATGAAGAGCGTCTGCAATCGCTTGATTTATTCTCCCTGGAGAAGAGACGCCTGAGAGGGGACATGATAGCAATTTATAAATATCTCAATGGTGATCTCAGCATAGAAAAAAAGCTATTCAGTCAGAAGGATTGCATGAGGACTCGGGGACATACAATGCGATTAGAGGAAAAGCGTTTTAACCTCAGGCAACGTGGGAGGGGGGGGTTCTTTACTGTTAGGGCTCCAAGATTGTGGAATTCTCTACCACAAGAGGTGGTTTCTGCGGGAAGTATGGTGGCTTCCAAAAGACTCTTAGACGTACATCTCAAGGATCAGAACATTCAGGGGTATGAGAGATAATTACGGCCACATACACCTACACAGGTTGAACTGGATGGACTATTGTCTTTATTCAACCTCAACTACTATGTAACCTGTTAATCATGACATCCCAATTCCCCCAAACCGGAAACGATGTGAGATTTCATCACTAGGCAATTCGCAAGGACTCCTGGGATACATGGCGCCGCTATCACAGGAGCCCTTGCAAATCGCCTAGGCAGCCACAGCCGGAGGTGCTGCAGAAGAAAAGTTAAAAAAGGTAATTACAAATAAAAAAATAACTGCCATTTATGACAGCATTCAGGATGGGCATGAGAATAATTGAACCTTCAAAAAACGGGTGGAAGTCTACATTAAGGTACCCTAGGCAAAACCATGCATTTAACCCTTGCAGTGTAGGAGGAAGACAATTTTGCTTAGTGTTCATCTGGGATTTCACCCCCCCCCCCCCCCCTACTACAACTGAGTTTGATACACTTGGCTGAAATCTCTATATTTCTACCAACATTTCAGCGAAGTGACAACTCCTGATTTCACTCATCCTTAATCACGAGCTGCTGCTTTGCCTCCTGGACTTATCTGGAGCTCCTCGGTGCACTTTGTGTTCCTCATCACCCTCGGCGCTCACATTACTATTCACCCCTCACAGCTCACCAAATTTCCCTTTGAATGAAAGGCAGTGAAGCCTTAACCTTGACGCCAGGATAATGTAAAAACCCTGCTGCAGAATAGGAGGACCGGGGCTCAGAGCGATGGCAGCACCTGTGAGCACAGCCTGTTCCATGGCACACCAAGCCCCCAGAGTGCCCGGGTGGCAGCTGCTGGGTACAGGAGCTCTTGTAACCGCTCGCTGATCTTCTGCTCCCGGGATACGCTCACAATGCCTAGAACTTTCTGTGATCTGACGGCTCACACAAGCTCGTTTGCACATTTGTAAAAATGTTGATGGGCTGCGGAGGAATAATCAGTCAACCTCCTAATGCAAGATGCAATCTATCATCCATTATTCTGGAAAGGAGGTTCCAGTGTTGGGACTTTGGCGTTGTTTTTTTTCGGTACAGGAAAGTTAATTTCACTTTAATGGGCCGTGCTCAAGTGGGCGCTATGCCCGCTGAAAGTGACAGGGGGTATCATTCCTGCCACAGTTGCAAAGCAAACATTATAGCCATGGCATGTGTACGCTCCCAGCCGCTGCCTCTACAGCCAAATTGGGAGCTGCTGGGGGTGGTAAAATGCGTCTCAACTGCAGGGTTTTAGTGCACCTCAACCGCTAGTGTGAATGAGCCCTTAGCTACAGGAAGGGTTAGTGTTACCTGGGGGGGGCAGTGTTAGGGTTACCTGGGGGAGGTCAGTGTTAGGGTTACCTGGGGGGGTCAGTGTTGGGTAACCCTAACACTGACCCCCCCTTAGGTAACCCTAACACTGACCCCCCCTTAGGTAACCCTAAGGGGGGTCAGTGTTAAGGTTACCTTGGGGGGGTCAGTGTTAAGGTTACCTTGGGGGGGTCAGTGTTAAGGTTACCTGGGGGGGGTCAGTGTTAAGGTTACCTGGGGTGGTCAGTGTTAAGGTTACCTGGGGTGGTCAGTGTTAAGGTTACCTGGGGGGAGGTCAGTGATAGGGTTACCTGGGGGGGAGGTCAGTGATATGGTTACCTGGAGGGGGGTCAGTGTTATGGTTACCTGGAGGGGGGTCAGTGTTATGGTTACCTGGAGGGGGGTCAGTGTTATGGTTACCTGGAGGGGGGTCAGTGTTATGGTTACCTGGAGGGGGGTCAGTGTTATGGTTACCTGGGGGGGTCAGTATTAAGGTCACAGGGAGGGTCAGTGTTAGTAGGGTCACATGAATGGAAGTGTTCGGGTTACAGGGATGGCAAATGCAGAGGTTGGTGTTAGGGTTACAGGGAGGGCGAGTCAGGAGGTTAAGGGAAAGTTTTGAGTTCGTTATGGGGGGGGGGGGGGGTTACAAGGAATGTTATAGATAGACTGGCACATTGATTTACAGGGAATAATTTATTATACAGTGAGATGGGACTTGGGGTATAATCAGTATCTATGCTCAAAACTCCATGTACTGCTCGCTCTCCAGGCAATGAAATTTAACAGTTCAGCAAACCCAAAAAAAGACATGCACAATTAACGGTGATACATACACAGCCTACTTATGCATCGTATAACCACTGCAGGAAAACCCAGCACAGCTTTGGACTGCCTACAGGATGGGCCGATATTACCCATGGTACCACCAATGCAGGACGCCCCAAGAACCAGACACCATCAATCAGGCTTTAGAGCACAACTACATTCATAAAAGTATACAAAGTAATGTTGACCAAATACCACAATCAGCATAAATGCTACTAACACACAGTCTGCAGAATTCTGAGCTCCCAGCAACCAGTGTGCTTCTCTTAACCGACCCCTGGGACTGAGAGAGGCGGGGCCTGTACTATGCCATACATCATTAATAATAATAAAAATTACATATAGTATTAATAATGCTTATATTAATAAATACTTTATTTTATGTATACAGATATCACGCACATACATACACACATATATATATATATATATATATATATATAATAAAGAGAAAGAAGAGAAAGAGAGAAAGAAGAGAAAGAGAGAAAGAAGAGAGAGAGAAAGAAGAGAGAGAGAGAAAGAAGAGAGAGAGAGAAAGAAGAGAGAGAGAGAAAGAAGAGAAAGAGAGAAAGAAGAGAAAGAGAGAAAGAAGAGAAAGAGAGAAAGAAGAGAAAGAGAGAAAGAAGAGAAAGAAGAGAAAGAAGAGAAAGAAGAGAAAGAAGAGAAAGAAGAGAAAGAGAGAAAGAAGAGAAAGAGAGAAAGAAGAGAAAGAGAGAAAGAAGAGAAAGAGAGAAAGAAGAGAAAGAGAGAAAGAAGAGAAAGAAGAGAAAGAAGAGAAAGAAGAGAAAGAAAGAAAGAAAGAAAGAAAGAAAGAAAGAAAGAAAGAAAGAAAGAAAGAAAGAAAGAAAGAAGAGAAAGAAAGAAAGAAGAGAAAGAAAGAAGAGAAAGAAAGAAGAGAAAGAAAGAAGAGAAAGAAGAGAAAGAAAGAAGAGAAAGAAAGAAGAGAAAGAAAGAAGAGAAAGAAGAGAAAGAAAGAAGAGAAAGAAAGAAGAGAAAGAAGAGAAAGAAGAGAAAGAAGAGAAAGAAGAGAAAGAAGAGAAAGAAGAGAAAGAAAGAAAGAAAGAAAGAAAGAAAGAAAGAAGAGAAAGAAGAGAAAGAAAGAAAGAAAGAAAGAAAGAAAGAAAGAAAGAAAGAAAGAAAGAAAGAAAGAAAGAAAGAAGAGAAAAAAATAGAAAAAAGAGAAAAAAGAAAAAAGAAAAAAAGAGAAAAAAGAGAAAAAAGAGAAAGAAAGAAAAGAAAGTAAGAAGGAAAAATAAAGAAAGAAAAATAAAGAAAGAAAGAAAAATATAGAACGAACAGACAGACAGACATCACCCCAATCCTTCTTTATGGCAGTGAAGTTTGGGGTCCTGTCACCTTGCCAGACCAATCCAAATGGGACTTCAGTCCAACAGAAATATTTCATCAGGAGTTCAGCAAACACCTCTTCCAAGTCCATGGGAGCGCCTCTAACAGTGCTTTCCAGTCTGAGAGGAGCAGATTTCCCTTAAGCCCCGTACACACGTACCGATGGTCGGCATACAAATGTTCGTCTTTTCTCCCCGGGATGTCGGTGTCTGTTGAAAAGTGCAAAGACAGCACAAGGACAGCACAAGAATTTTGTCTGCAGACTTCAGCTGACTGCAGAAGTGATGTCATGTAATGGTTAACTTTCCCTGTGTTTTTAATTTTCTGAGCATGCCCAGTCTTGCAAATCTGCGGTCTGTCGGCCGAATTCTGTACTGACAGGCGAACAATCGTCCGTTCTGGTGTCCGCAGACAAAAATTTTCATGTTTGCAAGAAAGACTTTTGTCCGCGGATTGTGCGCAGACATCTGTCGGAGGCACCATACTAACACGCGTACAATCGGCAGATCCTTCGTCCACCGACGTTTGTATGCAGACGATCGGTACGTGTGTACGGGCCTTTACTTCTCGCAGTACAGAAGAGGGCAACAACTCATCAGTGCCTTTTCTATCCCAAACTCCCAACAATCCTGCCTGACAAAATCTCAAATAAAATGAATGATGAAAGAAAAATTTGTTGGAGAAATGAAATCACAAACTCCAATAAACTGTTTACCAGTCACTACAGAGAGACTACAAACTGGCCCCATACCTGGAGGTACAAGACCCCAAAGACAGACAGACAGACCCTGAGCCTGTACAGACTGAGCGCCCACAGTCTGGAAATCTGATCAGGATGGCACAGACAGACCTACAAGCCCAGGGAGAGTAGACTGTGCCAGCAATGTGACCAGAGGGTCCTGGAGGACGAGGACCACTTCCTGCTACAGTGTGACCAGGGGGTCCTGGAGGACGAGGACCACTTCCTGCTACAGTGTGACCAGGGGGTCCTGTAGGATGAGGACCACTTCCTGCTACAGTGTGACCAGGGGGTCCTGGAGGACGAGGACCACTTCCTGCTACAGTGTGACCAGGGGGTCCTGGAGGACGAGGACCACTTCCTGCTACAGTGTGACCAGGGGGTCCTGGAGGATGGGGACCACTTCTTGCCACTGTACCAGCAATGTGACCAGGGGGTCCTGGAGGATGAGGACCACTTCCTGCTACAGTGCCCTAAGTACTCCTCAGTGAGGGACACTCACTTCCAGAGATCATCCTCATCCTGGACTTCAATTCCATAGAAGAGAAGAGAGACCTTCAAGTTCTACTGGTAGAAGAGGAGCCAATGGTGAAAATTGCTACATAATACGAGACACTGAGAGGGACATGAAAAACGAAAGACTTAAAAATCCTTTACATGGACTCACCCCAATCCCCCCTTCACTTCCCATACAAACATATCTGCTTTGGCAATGCTGAAATATATTTGGTCCTGCCAATAAAGTATTTTTGAATTTGAGAGAGAGAAAAGAATATATACAGTATATATAAATCTTTTTTTTTTTTTAATTAAATGAGCCGACATGTACCATCCCCAATCTAGCAATCTCTTGTAGATTCATTATTTCTCCATCATTTATAAAGACTTGCGGTTTTGGTTTCTCTGCCAACCATTATTTTTTCTTCTAGATGGTAAAGCTGAAGAACAACGGTCACTGATTTTTGGCAAAGTTTCAGCTGTTTTTATAAACTGCGTCCTCAGAAAAGCTGCCAATAAAGCTCAGTTATGTATGAAAAAGTTCTCCGACCTGTCCAGAAAAATTACAAATGATGGCAAACAGCTCCTTCAATCTATATGGTGCACGACGCAGTGGCGGCTGGTTCTCCATGGGCTGGGGGGGGGGGGCAGATGTACCACACCATGCACCCGAGCACCCCCCCCCCGACCAAACCAGCTCCAGCCAGCACACCATACACCCCCCGGTCGCCGGCTTACTCACCCTGGACTGGCAGGCGGCGGCGGCTTCCCCCTTACTCTCCTCTGTGGCTTGGGCTTCCCCTGCATCTCCTCCCTCCTCCTCCTCAGCCAATAGCATGGCTTCTCCTTTTGGCCTATCGGGAAACTGGTCTCAGATTCCTGATTGGCCAGGAGGAGAATCCGTGTGACAATAGCGAATATTCATTCACTATTGTCACACAACTGGGTGGGCTTGGGGCGCAGTGCTCTGCGCCCCGGGCCCACCCTTTTTGATACCTATTAGAGCCTCTGGCTCTAATCACGTGCTTAAAAAAAAAAACATTGGAATCCATGCGTTTGGCGCCCTGCATGTAGATTAGGGGGCCGGATGCGGGGCCGGCGCCCCTGCGTCCCCAATGGACGGGCCACCACTGGCACGATGGAGGAGGCCTCTCTTGTGACTTTTCATTTGCTCTGTGCATTATAGATGCCATTTGTTTATAATAAAATTATAATAAAAATATGATTTAATTATTATTTTTTTTTTAACCTTACATCTAAGTGCTGCGGATCTCCTTCAGCCTTTTTGCAACCAGTTCCGGTCTATGTGAACGCCAGCGATGGCCGCATGACATTTACTAGGGCGGGTTTTTTGTGAGACAACAGCGGATTGCGTCTGTGTAATTTGCAGTCTCCATTGGAAGTCAACACAGGAACACATTTGGAGACGAATACGGAGCATTGTCCCCCATTAACAGGAAGTGCCTGAAAAAGAACCTTCATGGCAGGATCACCAGGGATTGTTTTAATAAAAGCGGCAGATTTAAAAAGATTAAGAATGACTTCAAATATTAAATCATCCCTCCTCCCCTTCAGTCTTTCACCGTTGTACCGGCTCCTTTCCTGGACTGCAATGGCTTCCTCTGATTTCACCGCACGCTGTGAGCTTTTGTCCTAGACTGTAAGCTCTAATGAGCAGGGCCCTCGGATCCCTCCTGTATTGTCCTCACCGACCCAGCATGCACAAGTCTGTGACGTCACGTGGGGTGGGATCGTCAGGTGATGTCACAGATGTAGCCCCGCCCCTTCCCTATAAGAACTATCGAACCGCCAAGCAGGTAGACCGCGGGAAGCATTCAAAAAGAGAGGACCTTCTTTTTTTTTTTTCGTGTCGGTGGGTGGCGTGATTGACTATGGATTTACATCAGGGGACACTATTTTTGAATAAATGACTTGTTAAAAAACTGTCTGTGTTTTTATTTTGTTTGTACACTTCTTTTGGTGAATGGGTAGCCAATACCTATTCACATTGGAGGGGTGGAACCTGGGGGCTTCCAGAATCCTATAAGCCCCCAACCCGCAGACCCAACAGCCACAGTCCAGGGTTGTCTGGAAGAGGCCCTTGTCCCCATCAACATGGGGACAAGGTCTTTTGGGGTGGGGGGGCAAAGCACCCCCTGCCCCAAAGCACCCACTCCCCCCCATGTTGAAGGCATGTGGCCTGGTATGGTTCAGGAGGGGGGGGGGGGGTTGCTCGTCCTTTCCTGATCTGTCAGGCTGCATGCTTGGATAAGGGTCTGGTATGGATTTTGGGGGGGTACTTTTTTTTTTTTTTTAGGCTTTTTTTTCTTTATTTTTTCAATAGCTGGCAATTGTAACCATGAGTTTTGTTTTTGTAATGGTAGTTGACTTTTTTTTTCCTTTAGAAATGTAATTTTTGCTGCAGCATGTTCTATGCATGCTACATGTGCGCCACTTTACAGGCACAGTAAGTGGACCCCCCCCCCCCCCGGCACTACGTTTAAAGGAATTTTTCATTTTTATTGTTGCAATTTAAGCATACTTCACTGCTCCTGAAAAAACAATCCTTTTTTAAAAGGAAGTTTTATTGATACATGTCCCCTAGTGAAGTACCCAGATCCCACCCCCCCCCCCATAACCCTTTTATGGCCAATTACTTGCATATAAGCCTTCAAAATTGGCTTTTTTGATTTTTCCTATTGGGCTCCCATAGACTTCAGCGGGGTTTGCCATTTGGGTTAGAACTTTTCCCCTGTTCGGGAGTTCTGCTGCAAAATGAACATGGGGGGGTGTTCGGGACCTTCTCTACTGTTGGCCCTATATAAATCCTGTATAATAACAACAATTTTTTTTTTAACTGGTGACAGGGTGTTTTTTTAAAAGGGGGGGGGGGGGTCCAATGGACTCACCTGGGGAGAAGGGGACAGGACCCTGAAGCTTGGGGAAGGGGTGGTCTCTTTGGGAAGTCCTCCGATACTTTGTTCTCTTATCAGGTGTTGGCAGATTGGTGGGTTCTTTGTTACAATTGTCAATGAAAGGAAATTGTTCGGGAACAAATCCACAAAAAACGATCGCCGGCTTATCAGCAGAACTCCTCCAGAAAACAAAAGCTCCTCTTCAAATCGCTTTAAAACTTTACACATTTCAGATGATCGTCACTAAACCCGACCACTAAAATCTCATGTAAGGCCAGGTACACACCTATGCGTTTTGTAGTGCACTGCACTCCATTTAACATGGTTTCCTATGGGACACATTCACATCTATGCTTTTTTCAGCCGCTGTGTTTTGGAAAGGATCAGGGACTTTTTATTTAATGCAGAGCAGTGCGTTTTCAATGGAGAAGCAGAAAGGCATGTAGTACGTTTGACGTGTTCTTTAACCACTTGCCTACCGGGCACTTTCACCCCTTCCTGTCCAGGCCAATATTCAGCTTTCAGCGCGGTCACACTTTGAATGACAATTGCGTGGTCATGCAACGCTGTACCCAAATTACATTTTTATTATTTTTGTCACACAAATAGAGCTTTCCTTTGGTGGTATTTAATTATCACCGGGGTTTTTTTTTTTTTTGCTAAATAAAACGATTTAAGACCAAAAATTTTGAAAGAAAAATAAATAAAAAAACGTAGTTTGTTATAAAATTCTGAAAACATGTAATATTTCTCCTTCACGGATGAGGCAGCACTCACGGGCACGGAAGAGGCAGCACTCACGGGCACGGAAGAGGCAGCACTCACGGGCACGAAAGAGGCAGCACTCACGGGCACGAAAGAGGCAGCACTCACGGGCACGAAAGAGGCAGCACTCACGGGCACGAAAGAGGCAGCACTCACGGGCACGAAAGAGGCAGCACTCACGGGCACGAAAGAGGCAGCACTCACGGGCACGGAAGAGGCAGCACTCACGGGCACGGAAGAGGCAGCACTCACGGGCACGGAAGAGGCAGCACTCACGGGCACGGAAGAGGCAGCACTCACGGGCACGGAAGAGGCAGCACTCACGGGCACGGAAGAGGCAGCACTCACGGGCACGGAAGAGGCAGCACTCACGGGCACAGATGAGGCAGCACGCACGGGCACAGATGAGGCAGCACGCACGGGCACAGATGAGGCAGCACGCACGGGCACAGATGAGGCAGCACGCACGGGCACAGATGAGGCAGCACGCACGGGCACAGATGAGGCAGCACGCACGGGCACAGATGAGGCAGCACGCACGGGCACAGATGAGGCAGCACGCACGGGCACAGATGAGGCAGCACGCACGGGCACAGATGAGGCAGCACGCACGGGCACAGATGAGGCAGCACGCACGGGCACAGATGAGGCAGCACGCACGGGCACAGATGAGGCAGCACGCACGGGCACAGATGAGGCAGCACGCACGGGCACAGATGAGGCAGCACGCACGGGCACAGATGAGGCAGCACGCACGGGCACAGATGAGGCAGCACTCACGGGCACAGATGAGGCAGTACTGATGGGCACAGATGAGGCAGCACTGACGGGCACAGATGAGGCAGCACTGACGGGCACAGATGAGGCAGCACTCACGGGCACAGATGAGGCAGCACTCACGGGCACAGATGAGGCAGCACTCACGGGCACAGATGAGGCAGCACTCACGGGCACAGATGAGGCAGCACTCACGGGCACAGATGAGGCAGCACTGACGGGCACAGATGAGGCAGCACTGACGGGCACAGATGAGGCAGCACTGACGGGCACAGATGAGGCAGCACTGATGGGCACAGATGAAGCAACACTGACGGGCACTGATGAGGAAGCACTGGTGGGATTGCACTGATATTCAGTGGTCTAAAATAAGGTATGCAATGAAAATGGAAATGGTCTGTGCTTCTCTACACAATGCAGGCAGATCCCGACTGGTGGAAAGAGCAGACAGGGTGCTGCACATAGCTTCCTGACAACATCACAGCCCCCTGCCTAAATACTCTTCTCAAGAGCCCTCAGTCCTGATGCAAGCAGTCGAAGGAGTTATGTAAATTGTATTTTTGGATGGGTGGATGTCAGTCTGGAGGAGTGGGCGTTCCTAGGCAGACTGCCCACATGTAGTGCCGAGCCTCCATGATTGAAAGAACTAAGTGGGCAGTACTAGGAACTAACTGTATTTGCATAGGCAACACCCACATGTGATGCTCAGTCTTCATCGGGCCCAGACTGGCCATAGGGCACACCAGGCACTTGTCCGATGGGCCCAAGGCAGCTGCCAGTTCATAGCAGCCGTTGGGCCAGGGGGGTGGAAACTACAGGTCAGCTGACCCATTTCCATGAAGAGGGAGGAGCTGGAGGAGACGCCGCCCAAGAGGAAAAGTGAGCGGGGCCCCGTGCACCTTGATAGGAGGAGTGGCAGGGTGGCTGCATATAGAAGAAGCAAGATGTATTTCCCATCTCCCACAACCCCCCCTTGTGCTCTCCAGCCCCCCCATGCTCTCTGGCCTCCCAGTGCTTTCCAGACACCCCAATGTTCTCCGCCCCCCCGTACCCTGTGCTCCTCAGCCACCCAGTGCTCCTCAGCCCCCCGTGCTCTCTGCCCCCCCCCCTCATGCTCTCCAGTCTCCCCTGTGCTTTCTGCCCCCCCCCCCTCCTTCTCTTTCCTGGCCCCCCTTGCCTCTGTTAGGATGAAGAGTGGGGAAGGGGCCAGTTAATATTTCACAGGCTGCTCAGTCTAAAATGCCCGGGCCTATTTTTTGTCCTAGTCTGGGCCCTTGTCTCTATTAGGCCAATGAATGAAAGGGAAAGGTCAGTAACAGGGGAGGAAGATGTTAGATGATGCTGGACGTCCTCCAGCTAGGAAATAGGCGGGCTCATTCTGACTTGCTGCAGCTTCTAATGCACATTGGGAGAAGCTCAGAGTGTGCTGCAAAATCAGAGGAAGCCATTTCAGTCCAGGAGGGGAGCTGGCACATATGTGCAAGACTGAGGGGGGAGGACGGAGGGAGGATTTAAATCTAAAAAGGCGGTACGGATTGTACGGTGTACGCCCAGCATTATACAAATCACAAGACCTTCTGAACAGAACTCGAGGTGAACCAATTTGAATATATGGATTTGAACCGTTTTCGGCTTTAGAGTCATTCCAAATAAAAAAAATACTTGAAAACATCAGAGATCTCTATAATTCAGTGCCATTCCTGCGATACTCGCCCGCCCCGGAGGTCAGACGTTCAACTCGGGTTTACACAGCGGCCAAAAATTAAAAAAACGCTCAGCTTAATTAGCTAAGTTAAGTTGAAGATTCTGTAAACAAGGCCGGCGATTATTCACCGCGCTGCGAGCCACGAATGTGGGCGGACGCACGCAAAATAATAAATTAGGCATGAACGCCTTTAATCTGTACAAACGAACGCGTTCGCGAAAGGCCCCGCATTCCTAATTAGTATTTATGGCCACAGGAGAGCGCCTCTTTTTAAAAAAAAAAAAATAGTGACAGGAAATTGATCAGTTTAAGTCGCCATGGCAACCCGGGGGGCCTCTTCCATACCGCCGTCCCTCGTGCGCCTCGCCGCTCGCGTTACATCCATGTTTAGAAACACGCTTACAAGCTGCTCAATAATGCAGAAAGAGGCCGGGACGTGGAAATGTCAGAGGCACTTTGTGCCGGCGAGAAGGCTGAACGGATGATAAGTAGCTGAATAAACAGACGCTTTATTTATTTTATTATTATTCCCCCCCCCCCCCCTCGCATGCTTTGCCTCTTCCCCGGCTCAACAAACCCTCACGGAGCGAACGCGCGGCGCGTCGTAACACGGGACCCCGAATGCAAATCGAATTATGCAAACGCTACGAGGTCGTCAAAAAGCCCACAATGATGGGTAATAAACGACAGGTGATTTATGGCGCAACGCCATGGTAACCAGCAATCCATCCGGGAAGGATTTCTGAGGGGCGAGGACCCGGCTGGCTCGCCAATTAACCTCTTCAGTGACGGATCGGCCACCTGTTAGGCCCAGTTCACATAGGAGCGATTTGGAATCATGAGCAGAATCGTCATAATTCCAAAAATTGGGCAAAACGCACCACATGTGCATTTGGGTGTCGTTTATCTTGAATGGCACCCCAAACGGGGCACAATTTTGATGCCATTGTCACGAGTGCAAAATATGGTCCCTGAGCTTCTATGGAGCGACAACAGAGCACAGAGCAGCCCATTCGAGTAAATATTCCCTGTGCGCAACATGCCTTTCCACGCGTGACTGGCACTTCTTTAAATCGGTTGCGGGAACACACATTGTATGTGAATGGGGCTTTAGAGGGGACTCTGGGAGTACGATCCGCTCCATGGGGGCATCTTTACTATAAAGCTGTTACAATGTATCTAAATACAAGAACAGAAATGTAACATTGTATCTTCAACATCCCGAGATGATATTCGTGTTTTGTTTTTTTTGTTTTTTATTGGCTAAACTTTCTCAACCTTTTCAATACAGGAACCCTTGAAATAAATTTCTGGTCTCGGGGAACCCCTGCTAAAAATTAAAGATCTACAACTCATGACACATTAGTGTGACAGTCAGTGGGAAGAATGTTCCTTACTCTTGTCATCATTGGGAAGAATTACCCCGTTACATATAGCTAAAAAGGAAGAATGGTGACAGTGGGAACTTATCTGAGAGGCAGAAATTGCCCATTGCTCAAGGAACCCCTAGCCACCTCAGGAGGAACCCCTAGCCACCTCAGGAGAAACCCCCTAGCCACCTCAGGAGAAACCCCCTAGCCACCTCAGGAGAAACCCCTAGCCACCTCAGGAGAAACCCCTAGCCACCTCAGGAGAAACCCCTAGCCACCTCAGGAGAAACCCCTAGCCACCTCAGGAGGAACCCCTAGCCACCTCAGGAGGAACCCCTAGCCACCTCAGGAGGAACCCCTAGCCACCTCAGGAGGAACCCCTAGCCACCTCAGGAGGAACCCCTAGCCACCTCAGGAGGAACCCCTAGCCACCTCAGGAGGAACCCCTAGCCACCTCAGGAGAAACCCCAGAGTTCCACGTAACCCTGGTTGAGAAACCCTGAACTAGATGGACTTGTTTCTTTTTTTAACCTGACTATAACTATGAGATAATGGCTGCATTTGTTTTCCTTTTCAGGATTTTCCCCCTTCATTTTAACCTGGTGATCCTGCCAGTAACGCACTTCCTGTTGTAGGGTGACGACGCTCACTCACTGTACTGTATGGAGGAGCAGCGTTGTCACCCTAAGCCAAGACTACAGAACAACTCCATCTCCTCCATCTCCATTCTGTAGTCTTTAGAGAGAACTGCAAACAATGCAGCTAATGGCCTCATGCACATGGGCACCCAGGGTTGAAGGAAGTCAAATTTGGGTAACTGAGAGGTGAGGACACGGCTGGCTCGCCAATTTACATGCCGTTAACCTCTTCAGTGATGGAGTGGCCTCCTTTTGGGCCCAGTTCACATATGGAATATTTGGAATCGCAAGCAGAATCGCCGCAATTCCAAATCAGGGCAGAATGCACCACACACACTTGGGTGACATTTATCCTGAATGGCACCCCAAAATTGGTGCAATTTTGCTGCAACTGTCACAAATGTGGTCCCCGAGCTCCTTTGGAGCGACAAACGCACATAGGGCAGCCCATTCAAGTGAATACATTGCCCCATGTGCAACATGCGTTTCCATGCGTGACTCCATGTTGTATGTGAATGGGGCTTTAAAGGGGATTCTGACTACTCTCTGCTTCAAAGGGGTATCGTTATTATAAAGCTGTTACAATGTAAACCCCAAGAACAAAAATATAACATTGCATCTTCAACATCGAGAGAGAAAGGGGGATCGAGAGAGAGAGAGAGAGAGGGGGGGAGATCGAGAGAGGGGGAGATCGAGAGAGGGGGAGATCGAGAGAGGGGGAGATCGAGAGAGAGAGAGAGGGGGGGAGAGAGAGAGAGAGAGAGAGAGAGAGAGAGAGAGAGAGAGAGAGAGGGGAGAGAGAGAGAGGGGGGAGAGAGAGAGAGAGAGGGGGGAGAGAGAGAGAGAGAGAGGGGAGAGAGAGAGAGAGAGGGGGGAGATCGAGAGAGAGAGAGAGAGAGAGAGAGAGAGAGAGAGAAAGAGGGGGAGATCAAGAGAGAGAGAGAGAGGGGGAGATCAAGAGAGAGAGAGAGATCAGAAGATTGCGAGATCGAGAGCGAGAGCGATGCACGCATAGTGAGGAGAAGACTTTTGGAGGATGGCCTGGTGTCAAGAAGGACAGCAAAGAAGCCACTTCTCTCCAGGAAAAACATCAGGGACAGACTGATATTCTGCAAAAGGAACAGGAATTGGACTGCTAAAGGACTGGGGTAAAGTCATTTTTTCTGATGAATCCCCTTTCCCATTGTTTGGGGCATCCGGAAAAAACCTTGTCCGGAGAAGAGAAGGTGAGCGCTACCATCAGTCCTTTGTCATCCATCCTGAGACCATTCATATGTGGGGGTGCTTCTCAGCCAATGGAGTGGGCTCACTCACAATTTGCCATGAAGAATGGTACAAAAAGATCCTCCGAGAGCAACTTCTCCCAACCATCCAAGAAGAGTTTGGTGAGGAACAATGCATCTTTCAGCATGATGGAGCACCTTACCATAAGGCAAAAGTCATAACTAAGTGCCTTGGGGAACAAAACATGGAAATTGTGTCCATGGCCAGGAAACTCTCCATTGAGATCTTGTGGTCAATCCTCAAGAGGTGGGTGAACAAAAAAACCCCACAAAATTCTGACAAACTCCAAGCATTGATTATGGAAGAATGGGGGGGGGGGGGGTTGCCATCAGTCATGATGTGGCCCAAAAGTTGAGTGACAGCACGCCAGGAGGTCTTGAAAAAGAAGGGTCAACACTGCAAATATTGTCTCTTGGCATAAACTTTGTCATTGTCAATAAAGTCCTTTGACACTTATGGAATGCTTGGAATTATACTTCAGTATCCCATAGTAACATCTGACACAGCAGACTTTGGGAAAATTAATATTTGTGTCATTCTCAAAACGTTTGGCCATAGCTGAACATACGCCTGCGCACACGGGACAGTTGTGATGGCTACACATTATTTCATGTCATTAATGGGGAATGTCGGGAAGATTCGGCTCTGATTGATCGGCTCTTGTCAAGCGTCAGACACAAAACGAATCTACATTTAAAGGGCTGATGCCTGCAAGAAGAGTAAGCTGGGGGGGGGGGTATTCTCTCAGTTGGGGGTGTTTAATATTACTGCATCTCTCTGGCGAATGTTCGGCGCAGGACGTGCAGGCAGGCTCCCCCATGCACCATTTATCTGTGCAGCCCTTCTTGGGTGGATTCGGAACGTTGCTCAAGTAGACAGAAAATAGATCGGCTTTCGTGGAGCGATAATCTGTATCTTAGCAGGACTCAACACAAATATCTCTTCTCCGTCTCCTACCAGAGCGCGGATTTATACCGGCACAGCCTAAGCTGGCTGGTTATTCTAATAGCTGAAGATCACCGGCCGTGAAACAAAGTTGTAACTAGAGGATGCCGTGGGAGGGGGAAACAGTGGAGCACGGGTGTGAAAATTCCCTTCCAGGAATTACACCGGGTCCCACACTTGATATGTTTTTTTGCCTTCCTCTGGATCAACCTATTCTGTATTTGTAGGTTTTCTATTTATATTACATTTCAGTTGGCTGAAATACATGGACTTTTTGTTCCACCTGACTTTTGGCTTTTTTTTTTAAAATCTTTTTAACTATGTCAGCAGGCCTGAAACTAGAACTGCCCACAGCCACCATCCAGCTTCCATCTTCCGTCTTTTTTTTGGGAAAATGACAAATGGTGGGTGTGGAGTACAGAGAAATAGAAGAGAAAGCCCAGCCACCACACACCTCGCCCGGCCCGAGTGGTCAGCAGGTAAAAGCATCCTCAGCAAGATTTATCCAGGCCACACCCTCAATATGTTTTGCCCCCGTCCCAACATGTTTCGCCCTGCCCAAGAGAGCAGAAAAACATATTGGGGGTGAGGCCTGGATGAATTTCAGAGGGAGGGGAGGAGGGGAGGAAGGCAGGAGGGGGATGAGGGGAGGAGCGGGAAGGAGGGGAGGGGGGGAAAGGAGGAGGGGGGAGGGGAGGGAAGGGGAGGGGAAGGGAAGGAGGGGAGGGGGAGGGGAGGACAGGGAAGGAGGGGAGGGAAGGGAGGGAGGGGAGGGGAGGGAAGGGAGGGAAGGAGGGAAGGAGGGGAGAGGAGGGAAGGGAAGGGAAGGGAAGGGAAGGGAAGGAGGGAAGGGAAGGAGGGAAGGGGGGAAGGGAAGGAGGGAAGGGGAGGGAAGGGAAGAAGGGGAGGGGAGGGAAGGGAAGGGAAGGAGGGGAGAGGAGGGAAGGGAAGGAGGGGAGAGGAGGGAAGGGAAGGAGGGGAGGGGAGGGGAAAGGAAGGGAAGGGAAGGAGGGAGGGGAAGAGAAGGAGGGGAGGGAAGGAGGGGATGGGAGGGAAGGAGGGGATGGGAAGGAAGGCGGGGAGGGAAGGAGGGGATGGAGGGAAGGAGGGGAGAGGAGGGGATGGAAGGGAAGGAGGGGAGGGAAGGGAAGGAGGGGAGGGAAGGGAAGGAGGGGAGGGGAGGGAAGGGAAGGGAGGGAAGGGAGGGGGGGAGGGGAAGGGAGGGAAAGGAAGGGAAGGAGGGAAAGGAAGGGAAGGAAAGGAGGGAAAGGAAGGGAAGGAGGGAGGGGAGGGGAGGGGAAGGAGGGGAGGGGAAGGAGGGGAGGGGAGGGGAAGGAGGGAAGGAGGGGAGAGAGGGGAGGGGAGGGGAAGGGAAGGGAAGGGAAGGGAAGGGAAGGGAAGGGAAGGAGGGAAGGGAAGGGAAGGAGGGAAGGGAAGGGAAGGAGGGAAGGGAAGGGAAGGAGGGAAGGGGGGAAGGGAAGGAGGGAAGGGAGGGAAAGGAAGGGAAGGAGGGGAGGGGAGGGAAGGAGGGGAGGGGAAGGAGGAGGGGAGGGGGGAGATGAGGAAAAGAACTGATCATTCCCAGTGGCCAAAATGCATGCAGTACCATGCGGTTTGGTGCAGAGTGATTTTAAAAATAGTTTGTACATTATTTATATGTAACACAGGGCAACCCACTGAAAATTACCATGCTGCTCTAACCCGACACACAGAAATGTGCAAGGAACGCATGCAGACGCACAAGCCCACCTGCTGCGATTTGCATTACACGGTCATAAAGGGGTTCAACAATTGAGTCCGCACATTTACAATCATTTTAGACTGAAGTCTCTTTACGAAGATTAGGGTCGGGGCGTGCCTAAAAATTCTGGCGCTTAAAAGTCATCCCTCTTAGATAGGGCTCAGAAAAACATGTTTACAGAGGACGCACACAGCAGCGCTTTCCTCTTTTTATAGATGATTAAACTTAACGTGCAGAATTCCGCATTAATATGCGACTGGCGGGCTCGGCGATCTTGGCGTTCTCCGGATTATGGTAATTACGGCTCCCTTCACTTAGGGTGATGTGACACTTGCTTGACTATAATGTCACTCCACTTAATGTCTGTGTAAACAGCATTATCATCGTCACCGCACATTACATTTCCTGCTGAGAGCAAAACGACAAGGTCAGAGTGGACGGGGACCGCGCTAATCCCAACGAGACGCCGTGTAAATACGGCCACGCAGGTTTTTACCAAGAGCATGAGCACTGATTCAATATTGCAGGTGACCCCCTCCCCCCCCATGATGACTCATGCAGTGATAACAGGCTGAGGGTCTATGGCCAGATCTGCTCCCGTGTAACGGAAACGCCATGAACAGCGCAAAATAAAAAAATCTGCAACAAAAAGTAACAAATTCACTTTCTTAGAAATCCGCTTTGATATTTTGTGTCACTGAGAAGGCCGCATTCACACTTACCAATCCATGAGGGGATTAAAGCGCACAGTTTACGAAACGCACTTGCTTGCATTCAATGAGGCAAAAAAGATGCGTATTTTTTCACACAACAAACGGTTTTCCAAACACGGCAAAAACAAGTGGTTAAAAAAAAAAAAAAAACGCACAAAGCTTAACACTAAATCCCATCTATGCATGTCGAAAACGCACACAAAATCACGCCCTTTTCCGAAACGGAGAGAAACGCGCTGCTCTCTAACAAATGCACAGGGGAGCCAATAAGAATTCCTCAGCAAACTGCATAATGCACGATTGAACAAAAGCTTTGGGGACTTTTCCCCACATTTCTCTCCGGTAGGGCTGCGCTGCACGTGAAGCGCGTAAAATGCATGCACCCGTGCACGCAGTAATGGGACTCAAGGCTTACGATAGGTAAATGAGCTACTGTGCCACGCATAGAGTGGCACATTGATATGCACAGGCTGCCTTATGCCTGCAGTGCGAAAACGTGCACAAAAAAACCCGCAATTTTGCACGCGCTCACAAAATGCTCAGGTGTGAATGCGGCCTATCGGGTGGAAACAAATATCTATTTAGAATCATCACAGACAGTTTCCCATCATTTGCACTCATCAGTGAAAGGTTGGATCATTGGTGAGAAGCTCTGCTTATTTGCCCCCCCCCCCCCCCATTTTGCACCTTTTGGGGGGGGGGGAGGGAGGGTTGGGGGAGCGGGTACCTGGTTCTGAGACAAGTATGGGCTCCCACTTCTGGCTGACTTTGCCACAGTGAACTCAGCCAGAAATTTACACCCCCCCCCCTCCCTTCCTTCCCCTGCCGCAAGGCCATTAAAGTGCAGCATAGCAGGGAACCGGCTGTGAAGGTTTCACTCCCGGTTATCTTTAGCCAAGATGGTGGCGGCAGCACCCGGGAGCCGACTGAAAAATCAGCTCTGATGAAGACACAGCTCGATTCATGGACAGGTTAAGTGTCCTAATATTAAAAGTTGGCAGCTTTGTTCAACTCCAAAACTTTCTTGTACAGCCGAACTCCACCCAAAAATAAGAAAAAAAAAAAAGTAGTAGCCCGTTAAAAGATAAAATAACAAATCTACCTTTGCTGCACTATTCACTTTCAATCCAGAGATTAACCTTGCAGTACTTTATTCCTGACACTAGATGTCCTCAGTCTGAGCGCCTCGCCCTCAGTCTGAGCGCCTCGCCCTCAGTCTGAGCGCCTCGCCCTCAGTCTGAGCGCCTCGCCCTCAGTCTGAGCGCCTCGCCCTCAGTCTGAGCGCCTCGCCCTCAGTCTGAGCGCCTCGCCCTCAGTCTGAGCGCCTCGCCCTCAGTCTGAGCGCCTCGCCCTCAGTCTGAGCGCCTCGCCCTCAGTCTGAGCGCCTCGCCCTCAGTCTGAGAGCCTCACCCTCTGAGCCTGGACCCTCCTCCTCTGAGCCTGGGCCCTCCTGCTCTGAGCCTGGGCCCTCCTGCTCTGAGCCTGGGCCCTCCTGCTCTGAGCCTGGGCCCTCCTCCTCTGAGCCTGGGCCCTCCTCCTCTGAGCCTGGGCCCTCCTCCTCTGAGCCTGGGCCCTCCTCCTCTGAGCCTGGGACTGGACAGTGAAAGAAGGAGCAGCACACGGAGGAGCTTTCTGCCTCTCTTCTCTCTCCTCCAATCAGCATGCACATTAGCTGATTGGCTCCTTGTACTGCTTCTTTCTTTCACACTCCAGCCCTGCTGTACCGGGACTGTAAGAGGCTGATACCAGATCACACTCAGATACTTAAACTGCTTCCATTTTACAAATAAATGTAATTACGTGTTCACGAAGAGCGAGCTGTGTCTTTTATGTTCGAGATTATCTTTCGCTTTTGGGGCTTAGTCACACAAGTGGGTTGGGGGGCAGTAAAACCCTGCAGTTGAGCCAATGTTTTACTGCCCCAAACCACTCACCCCCTTTAGCTTCAATAGCAGTGGGTGGGGACGTATACATACCATGGCCATGATGCTTTGGATTGCACAGGGGCGATTGCAGAGCCACTCCACTTATTTGAACGGGTCGGATCAGCGGCATGTTTATTTTTTACTGGAGTTCCACTTTAACGGTTGGACAACGCCGCAGTGTGTTTCGCCGCCTCTGCCGCCGCTTAATCCCCGTAATGTTTTCCTAAGAAGAGGCAGTTTTATGGGATCGCAGGCTAATAAATAGTTTCTCTTTCTCCAAATACACAGCTGGATTAGGGCTGAGGAAAGGGGCGTTCGGATGTCAGAGGGGGCCGCAATCTACAGCGCATTAAAGTGCGGAGGGCCGGCTGTTCCTTGTGGGGTCCTGGAGGAACCCTCCTTGATACCCTCCAGAAGGAATCCGATCTCGGATCACTGAGATTTGTTTCATCTGCAGAAAAACCAATTTCAGCAAATAAATGGACGTGTTTATTAAACGCTCGTCTTTCCGTCTTATTAGCCGGAGATTTCATCCTCAGAGCATCTGGAAGAGAACTTCTGGGAAAAGGCGTGATACTCAAACAGCTGAGAATTCTTTGGTTTCCAAATTAAGCAGAAGTTGGACTAAGGCTCCTCTGAGCTCCTCATTATCAATGTAGGACTCCTTGTACCAGCGTGTCCTTCAGAGAGCCCTTGTGCCAAACTTGTGTGGCCCTCGGGGACCAGGAGCCAGTACTAGGAGTGGGACCATCAAATAGAAAAAGCCCTGTAATAGCAAGGATCTCTAACAGTCCAATTCAATATATCCCTCTAAAAGTATCCAAACACACCTGTAGCATATCCCCAATCTCTCATCATCTTGTGTAGCCCGTCCCCAATCTCTCATCTCGTGTAGCCAGTCCCCAATCTCTCAACATCTCGTGCAGCCCACCCCAATCTCTCATCATCTCGTGTAGCCAGTCCCCAATTTCTCATCACCTCGTGTAGCCAGTCCCCAATTTCTCATCACCTCGTGTAGCCAGTCCCCGATCTCTCATCTGGTGTAGCCAGTCCCCAATCTCTCATCATCTCCTGTATCCCGTCCCCCAATCTCTCATCATCTCGTGTAGCCCGTCCCCAGTCTCTGATCATTTCTTGTAGAATGTCTCCAATCTCTGGTCATCTCTTGTAGCACGTTCCTAGTCTCTGGCCATCTCATGTAGCACGTTCCTAGTCTCTGGCCATCTCTTGTAGCACGTTCCTAGTCTCTGGCCATCTCTTGTAGCACGTTCCTAGTCTCTGGCCATCTCTTGTAGCACGTTCCTAGTCTCTGGCCATCTCTTGTAGCACGTTCCTAGTCTCTGGCCATCAGGACTTGTAGCACGTTCCTAGTCTCTAGCCATCTCTTGTAGCACGTTCCTAGTCTCTGGCCATCTCTTGTAGCACGTTCCTAGTCTCTGGCCATCTCTTGTAGCACGTTCCTAGTCTCTGGCCATCTCTTGTAGCATGTCCCTATATGCCGACCACCTCTTGTAGCCCGTCTCCAGTCTCTCACCATTTCTTGTAGCCCGTCTCCAGTCTCTGACCATATTGTGTAGCCCGTCCCCAGTCTCTGACCATATCGTGTAGCCCGTCCCCAGTCTCTGACCATATCGTGTAGCCCGTCCCCAGTCTCTGACCATATCGTGTAGCCCGTCCCCAGTCTCTGACCATATCGTGTAGCCCGTCCCCAGTCTCTGACCATATCGTGTAGCCCGTCCCCAGTCTCTGACCATATCGTGTAGCCCGTCCCCAGTCTCTGACCATATCGTGTAGCCCGTCCCCAGTCTCTGACCATATCGTGTAGCCCGTCCCCAGTCTCTGACCATATCCTGTAGCCCGTCCCCAGTCTCTGACCATATCGTGTAGCCCGTCCCCAGTCTCTGACCATATCGTGTAGCCCGTCCCCAGTCTCTGACCATATCGTGTAGCCCGTCCCCAGTCTCTGACCATCTCTTGTAGCACTTCCCCAATCTCTGACCATATCTTGTAGCCCGTCTCCAGTCTGACCATCTCTTGTAGCACTTCCCCAATCTCTGGCCATCTCATGTAGCACGTCCCTAAACTTCGACCACCTCTTGTAGCCGGTCTCCAGTCTCTGACCACCACTTGTAGCATCTCCCCAGGCTCTGACCAACTCTTGTAGTACGCATTGTATTGTGACAGCAGGACTTGTCGCTGTCAGAATACACTGATCAGCAGCTGCAGCCGATAATAAAAGTTTTTCAACATGCCCCCTTGACAGAAGTTCAACATTTAATCAATTTTGAAATGCGGCCAGTCCTTGCTGAACCAGCTGAATGTGATCCAGCTGTAGGGAAAGTTAAAGAAGAGGAAGAAGGACGAGAGGGAGGAAGGAAGGAAGGAAAGAACGGGAAGGACGAGAGGGAGGAAGGAAGGAAGGAAGGAAAGAATGGGAAGGACGAGAGGGAGGGAGGAAGGAAGGAAGGAAAGAAAGAACGGGAAGGACGAGAGGGAGGGAGGAAGGAAAGAACGGGAAGGACGAGAGGGAGGGAGGAAGGAAGGAAAGAACGGAAGGACGAGAGGGAGGGAGGGAGGAAGGAAAGAACGGGAAGGATGAGAGGAAGGAAGGAAAAAAGAGGGGACGAGAGGGAGGGAAAAAGGAAAAAGGGAAAAAAAAAAAGAGGGGACGAGAGGGAGGGAAAAAGGGAAAAAAAAAGAGGGGACGAGAGGGAGGGGAAAAGGGAAAAAAAAAGAGGGGACGAGAGGGAGGGGAAAAGGGAAAAAAAAAAGAGGGGACGAGAGGGAGGGGAAAAGGAAAAAAAGAGGTGACGAGAGGGAAAAGAAAAGCAGAGGTGACGAGAGGGAAAAGAAAAGCAGAGGGGACGAGAGAAAGGAAAGCAGAGGGGACGAGAGAAAGGAAAGCAGAGGGGACGAGAGGGAAAGGAAAGCAGAGGGGACGAGAGGGAAAGGAAAGCAGAGGGGACGAGAGGGAAAGGAAAGCAGAGGGGACGAGAGGGAAAGGAAAGCAGAGGGGACGAGAGGGAAAGGAAAGCAGAGGGGACGAGAGGGAAAGGAAAGCAGAGGGGACGAGAGGGAAAGGAAAGCAGAGGGGACGAGGGAAAGGAAAGCAGAGGGGACGAGAGGGAAAGGAAAGCAGAGGGGACGAGAGGGAAAGGAAAGCAGAGGGGACGAGAGGGAAAGGAAAGCAGAGGGGACGAGAGGGAAAGGAAAGCAGAGGGGACGAGAGGGAAAGGAAAGCAGAGGGGACGAGAGAAAGGAAAGAAGAGGGGACGAGAGAAAGGAAAGAAAGAGAAGAAGGGAGGGAGGAAGGAAGGATGGAAGAGAGTAAAGGAGAGCAAAAGAAAGATAGAGAGGACGAAAAAGGAAAAGAAAGAGGAAGAAAAAGGGAAAGAAAAAGAAAAAGGAAATAAAAAAGGTAAAGAAAACAAAAAAAGGGGGAAATAAAAGGAAGAAGGAAAAAAAAAGAAAATAAAGAAAAAAAAAGTGACAGACGAAGGCGTGTGATTAATGAGCGCGGTATTCTGGCGCTGGGTGTGATGTCACTGTAGAGGGAAGGTGACAGCTGTGGGAGTCACACTTCATTAAGCACCATTGTAGTGCTGTGTCCTGTCTGATAATAGAGTTCTCTTTCTGTTGTGCAGTACACTGACGTTCTGTCTATGTACAGGGGGGGGGGGGGGGGGGGGCGGCATATACTGCCATGCCGTCATGTGACATGTTCACATCACATTCTCTGAGTGAACGGTACAGACATGGTTAACAACATCGATATGTACTTTAAATACAAATAAGGAAATCCATTCACAAAAATAAATCATGAACATTCAATGGATGAAAACTATTAAGTTCTCATTGGAAAGGCCCTTTATCATATACAAACAACTGAAGTCAGCCAGCAATAAAATACTAATTAAAATGAATTTCTAATATTTCTGAGGTCAGGAGTCCATGTGTAGATCTATGGAAAAGCTGCCTCCCGCACATTGTGGCCCTTCCATTCTAATACAGATGGGTCCACTTTGGAGGTATATGAAGCAATGAATGAGGTTTACCTTCCTCACTGTCAGTTCAAATCAGCAAAATCCATTCCAGATCCAACAAAACAAACAGTGTGCCTGTCATTCATTTCCAGTACCAATCTCTCACTGTGTTCATTAATAACTGAAGCATTGGCTGTGTGGGGCTCAGTGGTTTCGAACAGCAGCCTTGGTCACCATGCACCATATTCAGTGTGCACCAGTTTTAGTAAATCTCCCCCTATGCACGCTTCACATGCACACCTCCAATATATAAAAAAAACTTATGAATGTATGCACTAAATCTGTCCTCCCAATCCACTGCAGCTCATCCACTCACACTTGCTAGCAAATCCCCACTGTCAAAAAAATGGCCTGGTCATGAAGAGGGGAAAATCTTCAAGAGCTCAAGTGGATACAATGTAACATTGTCTATAAACATTGATCAGATAAGAGATACAAAGTCCCATTGTTTATAAACATTGTCCAGATGGAAGATAGATACAAAGTAGCAATGTTTATAAACATTGATCAGACAGGAAATCAAAAGTAGCAATGTTTATAAACATTGATCAGACAGGAAATAGAGAAATACAAAGTAACATTGTTTATAAACATTGTATAAACACTAGATAAGATACAAAGTTGTATTGTTACTTTTGTTTTTATTCTGATTAAAGCGGAGTTCCACCCTGGAATACTTTTTTTTTATAAAAATACCCCCAGGACAGTCAGGGCTAGTACATTCCACAATGGCTAGCCTCTGATCTGTCCCGGGTTGCACTTACCTTTTGGGAGAAATACTTACCTTGAAAAAGTATTGTCCAGCGCTGCCATCTCAGGTGTGGGCAGCTTGAAGCCAGCGCGATCCTCTTCTGTGTCCTCTTCCGTCTTCTTCGGTCCCACGATGCACTGCACCGGCCCCGCCGTCACTTCCGGTGCGCGCGCGTCATCCCTCCGCATGCCCAGAAGCTGTTTAGAAGGGAATGACGCGCGCGCCCCGGAACTGACGTCGGGGCCGGTGCAGGCGCAATGATTCCTGGGAGCGATGACGTTCAGCTCCCAGGAATCATTGCAAAGCCTGGAAGCAATGACGGGCCATGGCCGACGAGGGGAGGAAGGAGGAAGGTAAGGTAAGTATATTTTCTTCTCTACGAGGCAAGTAAAAAAAAAATAAAAAATGCGATTATCCATTTGTTTTTCAGGTGACCCGGAGCGAGAAGATGGGAGGTAAGTATCATTTTAGGGTGGAACTCCACTTTAACTCATCTGTATATCAAAAGGGATGAGCCTTCTGCATATGACAGTTAAAACAACCCCTGATTCTGGACAGGACCAACCTGTAAAGTGAAAGCAATGAGCAGTCCCAGCATATTTAAAAAAGGTGGAGTCTGGGCAAGACCAATTTGTAAAAGGGGTGTGATTTGGCCCGCCCACCCAGGAGAAGCGTGGATGAAACGTTGAGCATCCTGGGAGCAAGAACCATAATGAAGTAAGTAAGGAAGTAAGCTATGCCGTGTCTGGAAGAGAGATGGGTGAAAAGGGAGTGCTTTTGATTCCTCAAAATTTTGGCAAAATGTTATTTTGGTGAAATGCACTGGGGTGAAGGGAAAGGTGAAATTATTTTGGTTTAGGTGCTATGGGCAACGGATCCTAGGGGTTACAAAAGCTCCTTTCACCTATCCTGGATCTGTTCTTGTATCAAGAAGCTACCCCTCATTGGTCTCATTAATTAACAGGGAAAAAAACAGCAGCAAAAACAAAAAAAAAGTACAATGCAAAAATTTAAAGTGACGCAAATATTAAAAAAAAAAAAAAAAAATACTCCCGACAACCTATAAATAAGAAAATAAATAAACCTTTAAACAAAAAAATAAAAATAAATAAATCAATTAATAAATAACCCTATAAATAATAAAATAAAAATAAATAAACCTATAAATAAAAAAAATAAAAATAAATAAATACATTTTGCTCAAGCAGCTCAATGAGCAAAAGAAGAGCTTTTCTGTGAAATGTAACCTGCAGTGAAAAAGCCTTTTTTTTTTTTTTTTTAGTGAATTTTCCTAAAATGACCCCTTGGAAGAGATGATTTCCCTTCTGAATTTGTTGGTCTTTATTAAGAAATTTCCAAATAACTTTCTTTAGAATTCTGCTGAAACCAATTGTAACTTTTCTCCCAGCAATACGTGAGGAGGAAGCGCAGGCTCGTGCTCACCTCCTGCCAGCAGCCAACAGTCTTCTGTCCCCGGGGGGAAGACCGCATTCCCAGCTCCTCTCTGCTCCTGCCAACTGCACTGCCCTTTGGCACACACCCCGGCAAACTGTTGGCATTTACAACTATTGCAGCCTGTGACATCACCACCAGGAAAGAGGCCCTGATGAGTGCACAGGAATGATGTCACAGTTTTAAACATTCCACTGGCTCTGTGCAGCGCTTCAAAATTATGATCTAATATTCCTGACTCTGTTCTGCTGATGACCCCCCTCTGCCTTCTAGACTCTGTAGCAGGTCTGTGTGCTGCCCGCCCTGACCTCTGCTCATTTTTATGGCTCTGCCTGGGCATCTCCTGCCCTTCCTTCTACTCATTTGCAGCTCTGCCTCACCACCTCCCACCTTAACATAAAGAAAAAAAGTTGAAGGAGCATAATAAATAAAAAATAAATAAAAATAAATAATAAAAAAAAGACAGAATTTCAAAAATAAAGAAATAAACTAAAAATAAATTTAATGAAAAAAAAAATAAAAAAAGGTTGATCATACTTTTTCTTTGAAACAAATTTTGTCTAAGCAGCTCAATAAGCAAAACAGAGTTTCTAGACTCTGTAGTAGGTCTGTGTGCTGCCTGCCCTGACCTCTGCTCATTTTTATGGCTCTGCCTGGGCACCGCCTGCCCTTCCTTCTACTCATTTGCAGCTCTGCCTCACCACCTCCTACCTTAACATAAAGTAAAAAAGTTGAAGGAGCATAATAAATAAAAAATAAATAAATAAAAAGAAAGAAAGAAAAAAAAAAAAAAAAAAAGACGGAGTTTAAAAAATAAAAAATAAATTAATTAAAATAAATAAATAAATAAATAAATAAATAAAAAGGTAGATCGTACTTTTTCTTTGAAACAAATTTTGTCTAAGCAGCTCAATAAGCAAAACAGAGTTTCTAGACTCTGTAGTAGGTCTGTGTGCTGCCTGCCTTGACCTCTGCTCATTTTTACAAGACTACCTGAGCACCTCCTGCCCCAATTTCTGCTAATTTTTAGGCTCTGTCTGAGCACCCCCTGCCCTGAACTCTGCTCATTTTTAGGCTCTGTCTGAGCACCCCCTGCCCTGACCTCTGCTCACTGTTAGGCTCTGTCTGAGCACCCCTGCCCTGACCTCTGTTCATTTTTATGCTCTGTCTGAGCACCCCCTGCCCTGACCTCTGCTCACTGTTAGGCTCTGTCTGAGCACCCCCTGCCCTGACCTCTGCTCACTGTTAGGCTCTGTCTGAGCACCCCCTGCCCTGACCTCTGCTCACTGTTAGGCTCTGCCTGAGCAACTCCTGCCCTCTACTCATTTGCAGCTCTGCCTCACCACCTCCTACCCCAACGTATGCTCATTTTCATAGCTCCCCCTAAGCACCCTCTGCCCTGACCTCTGTTGATTCTACAGCTTTTCCTAAGCACGTCCTACCCTGACCACCGCTCATTTTTAAAGCTCTACCCAAGTTACCCCCTGCCCTGACCGCTGTTCATTTTGCAGCTTTACCTAGGCAACTCCTGCCCCAACCTCTGCTTATTTTGCAGCTTTCCTTGAGCACCTCTCCTCCCGAAGCATCTTCTGCCCTGACCTCTGCTGATTTTATGGCTTCACCTGAGCATCCTATACCCTGACCGCTCCTAACTTTTTTGGCTCTGCCTGACCAAACCCAAGCCTCTGTGCAACCACTTCCAGCCTACATGCTCTCCCGCCACATCTGCATAGAATTTCTCAGGACGGGTCAACAATGGTGACAACCCTGGACCATGTCGGTGTAATGTGTGCTAAAACCAGTACATGGGAAGCTTGGGTGACAAGGGGACAACGCAGGAGTACAACCGTGAGACCGGGCCAAGGGGCTGTCACCCTATAACAGGAAGAGCCTAAACAAGGACCATTATGATGGGATCGCCAGGGATTATTGTAATGAAAGATGCAGATTTAAAAATACTGAAAATCATTTGTGAAATGTACAAACAATGGGGGTGTACTGGCGCAAAGGAAAGGAGGGATACCATCAATTACAGGCCTGAGGAAGGAGCGCATGCTCCGACAACGCGTCGCCTGCCCACGCCATCACGCTCCACGTCCCAGCCAGAAGTACGCCGCCGGAAGCCCCGACAGTGTCCCCAGGGTTCGGAGAAAGCCGCTTTCCCATCGGCTCGAGCGGACCATACAGCGGATCGATTGGATTCCTTCTCTATAGGCACCCGGATTCATCGATCCTCCGGATAATATTCCTGGCTTTCACCTATTGCTGGTTTTTATTACTCGCTTGTGAGTATATAGCGTGCATTTTTGTTCTATTAAAATTTTAGTCATACTACACTTAAGAGTGGCGCCTGCCTTTCTTTTACAGTTATTTGTGAAATGTTATTATGAGATTTTATTATTTGGGTTTTCATCCACTTTTAACACCTAACCTAAATTTAAAAAAAAAAAAAAAACCACCCCCCACAACCCGCATGACTTAACAACTCACCTAACCCTTAACTAAATACCTCAAATGCCTCCTATGATATTTGTGGATATTAGAGTCAAAGGGGGAAAGTGAAATTAAGGTGGTCTTTGAAGATGCAGCGAGCTTTGAAAATGGCTCCAGAGAGTTACAAAAGCTCGTGTCACCTATCTTGGTCCTGTTCTTGAGTCGAAAACACCTTCTCATGAGACTCATCTTACTTTCTTTAACAGAAGAAACTAAAAAAAAAAAAAAATAAAAAAAAATAAAATAAATAAAAAGGCACTGAAAAAGGAAAGTAAAGTTGAAGGAGCAGAACACAAATAATAATAAAAAAAATGTAAAGAAAAAAAAATATAAAGGAAAAAAAATACAAAAAGAAAACTCCCATGCATATAAATAAAAAAAAGGTAGATCATAGGTTTTCTTTGAAATACCTTTTGCCTAAGTAGCTAAATAATCAAAATGGAGTTTTAGTGTATTTTTTTATTTTGTTAAATACCGTAAACTAATGAGGGTCTGATTTTTTTAAACAAGAACATGCCCAAGATAGGTGAAAGATGCTTCTGCAACAATGAAAAAAAAAATAAAATAAAAAAAATAATAATAAATAAATAAAATAAGAAAGAAAAAAACAAAACAGAAAAAAACTCCCATGCTTTATAAATAAAATAAAAATAAAAAGGTAGAGCAGCTCAATAACAACATGGAGAGCTTTATTATATTGTTTAATAAATTTCTTTATTGTACTTTTATTTTTTATTATTATAGGGGTCTGTTTTTTTAGACAACAGGTCCAGGATAGGTGAAATGAGCTTCTGCAACCCTCACAGAAACAAAAAAAGTGACCTTATAATAAAAGAGCAAGGTGGTTCATCGTGTTTGCCCCAATTTTTTTTCTTAATTTCTACATGTTCTTGTACTTTTTTATTGTTAACTATTTTGTCTGAATATAGATCTAGGTTTGTCCCAAGCATGTTTGAACTTACCGTTATCAGACTCACTCAGGAGCCACAGAAAGGCCGACTCACTCAGGAGCAACAGAAAGGCCGACTCACTCAGAAACCACAGAAAGGCCGACTCACTCAGGAGCCACAGAAAGGCCGACTCACTCAGGAGCCACAGAAAGGCCGACTCACTCAGGAGCCACAGAAAGGCTGACTCACTCAGGAGCCACAGAAAGGCCGACTCACTCAGGAGCCACAGAAAGGCCGACTCACTCAGGAGCCACAGAAAGGCCGACTCACTCAGGAGCCACAGAAAGGCCGACTCACTCAGGAGCCATAGAAAGGCCAACTCACTCAGGAGCCATAGAAAGGCCGACTCACTCAGGAGCCGTATAAAGGCCGACTCACTCAGGAGCCGTATAAAGGCCGACTCACTCAGGAGCCGTATAAAGGCCGACTCACTCAGGAGCCGTATAAAGGCCGACTCACTCAGGAGCCGTATAAAGGCCGACTCACTCAGGAGCCGTATAAAGGCCGACTCACTCAGGAGCCGTATAAAGGCCGACTCACTCAGGAGCCACATAAAGGCCGACTCACTCAGGAGCCACATAAAGGCCGACTCACTCAGGAGCCACATAAAGGCCGACTCACTCAGGAGCCACATAAAGGCCGACTCACTCAGGAGCCACATAAAGGCCGACTCACTCAGGAGCCACATAAAGGCCGACTCACTCAGGAGCCACAGAAAGGCCGACTCACTCAGGAGCCATAGAAAGGCCGACTCACTCAGGAGCCATAGAAAGGCCGACTCACTCAGGAACCGTATAAAGGCCGACTCGCTCAGGAGCCGTATAAAGGCCGACTCACTCAGGAGCCATATAAAGGCCGACTCACTCAGGAGCCATAGAAAGGCCGACTCACTCAGGAGCCATAGAAAGGCCGACTCACTCAGGAGCCATAGAAAGGCTGACTCACTCAGGAGCCATAGAAAGGCCGACTCACTCAGGAGCCATAGAAAGGCCGACTCACTCAGGAGCCATATAAAGGCCGACTCACTCAGGAGCCATATAAAGGCCGACTCACTCAGGAGCCATATAAAGGCTGACTCACTCAGGAGCCATATAAAGGCTGACTCACTCAGGAGCCACATAAAGGCCGACTCACTCAGGTGCCGTATAAAGGCCGACTCACTCAGGAGCCACAGAAAGGCCGACTCACTCAGGAGCCACAGAAAGGCCGACTCACTCAGGAGCCACAGAAAGGCCGACTCACTCAGGAGCCACAGAAAGGCCGACTCACTCAGGAGCCACAGAAAGGCCGACTCACTCAGGAGCCGTATAAAGGCCGACTCACTCAGGAGCCGTATAAAGGCCGACTCACTCAGGAGCCGTATAAAGGCCGACTCACTCAGGAGCCATAGAAAGGCCGACTCACTCAGGAGCCATAGAAAGGCCGACTCACTCAGGAGCCATAGAAAGGCTGACTCACTCAGGAGCCATAGAAAGGCCGACTCACTCAGGAGCCATAGAAAGGCCGACTCACTCAGGAGCCATATAAAGGCCGACTCACTCAGGAGCCATATAAAGGCCGACTCACTCAGGAGCCATATAAAGGCTGACTCACTCAGGAGCCATATAAAGGCTGACTCACTCAGGAGCCACATAAAGGCCGACTCACTCAGGTGCCGTATAAAGGCCGACTCACTCAGGAGCCACAGAAAGGCCGACTCACTCAGGAGCCACAGAAAGGCCGACTCACTCAGGAGCCACAGAAAGGCCGACTCACTCAGGAGCCACAGAAAGGCCGACTCACTCAGGAGCCACAGAAAGGCCGACTCACTCAGGAGCCACAGAAAGGCCGACTCACTCAGGAGCCACAGAAAGGCCGACTCACTCAGGAGCCACAGAAAGGCCGACTCACTCAGGAGCCATAGAAAGGCCGACTCACTCAGGAGCCATAGAAAGGCCGACTCACTCAGGAGCCATAGAAAGGCCGACTCACTCAGGAGCCATAGAAAGGCCGACTCACTCAGGAGCCGTATAAAGGGCGACTCACTCAGGAGCCGTATAAAGGCCGACTCACTCAGGAGCCGTATAAAGGCCGACTCACTCAGGAGCCGTATAAAGGCCGACTCACTCAGGAGCCGTATAAAGGCCGACTCACTCAGGAGCCATATAAAGGCCGACTCACTCAGGAGCCACATAAAGGCCGACTCACTCAGGAGCCACATAAAGGCCGACTCACTCAGGAGCCACATAAAGGCCGACTCACTCAGGAGCCATAGAAAGGCCGACTCACTCAGGAGCCATAGAAAGGCCGACTCACTCAGGAGCCATAGAAAGGCCGACTCACTCAGGAACCATATAAAGGCCGACTCGCTCAGGAGCCGTATAAAGGCCGACTCACTCAGGAGCCATATAAAGGCCGACTCACTCAGGAGCCACATAAAGGCCGACTCACTCAGGAGCCATAGAAAGGCCGACTCACTCAGGAGCCATATAAAGGCCGACTCACTCAGGAGCCATATAAAGGCTGACTCACTCAGGAGCCACATAAAGGCCGACTCACTCAGGAGCCGTATAAAGGCCGACTCACTCAGGAGCCATAGAAAGGCCGACTCACTCAGGAACCATATAAAGGCCGACTCGCTCAGGAGCCGTATAAAGGCCGACTCGCTCAGGAGCCATATAAAGGCCGACTCACTCAGGAGCCACATAAAGGCCGACTCACTCAGGAGCCATAGAAAGGCCGACTCACTCAGGAGCCATATAAAGGCCGACTCACTCAGGAGCCATATAAAGGCTGACTCACTCAGGAGCCATATAAATTCCGACTCACTCAGGAGCCGTATTATAAAAGGCAGACTCACTCAGGAACCATATAAAGGCCGACTCGCTCAGGAGCCTTATAAAGGCCAACTCAGTCAGGAGCCATATAAAGGCCGACTCACTCAGGAGCCATATAAAGGCCGACTCACTCAGGAGCCATATTATAAAAGGCCGACTCACTCAGGAGCCGTATAAAAGGCCGACTGTCCTAATTTAACATCTACATTTTTGCCGAAATGGCAACATTTTACCAAAATTTCCAAACCAGAACTCAGTTTTGCTCACTCACAGTATATATTTCACTTGTTTTGCAAACGATTAAATTGAGCAGCGTCTCTCGCAGCTTTACGCCGATTCCTTTAAATCTTCACGCCGGATAGATTGTGATTGTCACATATCTACAAATGATCTTTTTCCTCTTTGTGTCCCCCGTCCTCTAATCCTTTCTGCACAGCATACAATTACGCTGATTGTCATTTATACAAAGCTCGCTCTGCCATGTAATTATACCGTTCTTTGTGTGTGTTATCGTCGACGTATCTGCTCTGCGTATCGCTTCTGTCCCGGTTATGTGTAGCTGTACAAATATACATTTGGGGGCAGCTATGGTGGTGGGTTGTCGTCAGAATACGCCATGATTAGAACATTAACCTTAGTGTCAGGTTTTGCCATTAAGATTTTACCTATTTTGCTGTTCCATGTTTCCATTAGTTTACTACACACACAGACTTGCATGTTCTCCCTCTAGTGGTCATTTCATAACACTGCGTCCTTAGAGCGCTGCTGAGATTAGATCAGTAACAGTAAAAGGTGTTTTATCAAGGAAACTTCATGGCAGGATAAACAGGGATTATTTTAATGCAAACCTAAGATTTAAAATGATTAAAAATTTATTTTGAAATGATGAGAACATGTTATAAAAATGTCGAAGCATGTAGATGATTATCTATGTCGGTGTTTGTAAGCAGCTATTTTTAGGCCATTATGTTCAGCAGCTGCTAACTCCTGTGTGCTAATCTTGATAAAGATTAAAAAAAATAAAAAATATTTACATTAATTGAAAAAAATAAATAAAGGAGATAATCGAGAATTCTAGCCTGTTGGAAAATATCCCTGCGATGGGACCATGAATGACCGATCTGCTACGGTACAATCACTATGTGCCTTATACTGTAAATGATTTTATCTCAGCAGTTCAGCGAGGATGTTGATCACATTAGTGGAAATAAAAATACAACACAATACA